>NW_025423275.1:0-124018 GCF_020497125.1 Mauremys mutica
TCTGACCTCCTGCACAATCCAGGCCACAGAATCTCACTCATCCACTCCTGTAACAAACCCCTAACCTATGTCTGAGGTATTGAAGTCCTCAAATTGTGGCTTTAAGACCTCAAGGTGCAGGGAATCCTCCAGCAAGTGACCTGAGCCCCATGCCGCAGAGGAAGTCGAATGTCCGAGTACAATTCTAGGGGAAGGTGAACGCAGAGCAATGACACTGGAGATGCCCAGACCTCCAATAGGGGCAATGTGGAAATTAATAATGGGAAGATCATTTGTGAAATTAGTCGTCACTGACAAGCTTTGTCTCTGTTCCTATTTCACGCTGTGGTGTTAGTTAGAGGAATCAGTACAGATTTTTACTATATTAATTAAACACTTAATTTTATTTAATCAAGCCAAAAACTTAGTATCACTTATTTTTTCTCTCTCCTAGCAAGAATGAATTGAATTTTGTGACTTTCTGGAAAGTGCAGCGAGATTAAATGTGGGGAATTCAGTCTCTGTGTTTGTGAGCTGATGTTTTCCTCTCACATGTCAGTGCCTGCACTGAAATACCCAGAGGGATCTAAGGGCTGGTGTACGCTGGGCACTGAACTGGCAAAGCGACATCTCTCAGGGTGTGACCCTTCCCCCACCCAACCCAACCCATCCCATCCCATATAGTTAAGGTGACCTAAGGCCGGGTTAGATAGTGCTAAAGAAAAGGAAGAATTGTTCTGTCCATGCAGCTATTAGAGGGATGGGAAAATCCCTCCAGTCACTGTCTACTCCAAAGTGCTATAGCAGTGCCACAGCAGCGTTTTAAGTGTAGACAGAGTGAAACTAGATTTATCTCCAGTTCGCACTGTGGATGCTCAGGCACTAAGACTGCAATAATAACAACAGCAGCACAGTGCTTGCGTAGTTGGCAGGATTCAAACCTGCGCAGGGAGACCACAATGGATTTCTAGCCCATCGCCTTAACCACTTGGCCACAACTACTTGACATATATTCATTTTACTGCATGATGATTTTGTTCTCACTGAATTGTCACTTCAAATTGTTTGCTCAGACCAGCTTCCCCAGCACACTCACGGCTGCGCATCAGTGTAAGTGTGTCCTTGGGTGAACAGCGAGAATTCCTGCCCATTTCCCTTCCGGCTGGAGCAGCATGAGAGTGTGTTTGTGTGAACGACATTGCTGTAGATTGTTGTTCATTCCCCACTCTGACAATTCAGACAGTCCCTTTCCTAGTCAAATCTCCAGCACATCGTTCCAATAGCAGGGGGCAGGATTTCTCTGGGGCACTGAGGGCTGGTGCATGAACTCAGCCTTGCATTCCACCCTTGATGTTTCATGGACTAACAGCAGCAGCAGAAAGAAAGAGCCGAGCCAATATCTCCCTGGCAGGGATGCAGGTGCCACGTCCCCTCTGTCTGACCATCGTCATTGCAGGAGAAAAAGGTTCACTGGCATCGAATGCCCTGGCTCAGACCAGAGACACAGGGAGGTTTTGCTGTTCATGGATCTGTGCAAAGGAAATTTTGTCTCTGTGTGAAACTGAGGTCGGAAATGAAACATCCACATGGTGGCCCAATGCTCTAGGGAATGTGGGTGAAGGACTCGGGCTGAGAAATGATTTAACAGGGGTTTGTTTCAATTTATTGCCCTGATTAAAATCTATGGCTAAAAGGCAGCCACTGTTGTTAGTACTTGTACCTGTGTAGGGACACCCCAGTGGGTGTCAAGTCCATTGCCTTCACCAGGGGCAGTCGATTATTTTAGCAAAGTACAAATTTCTTGGCCAAGGCCTAGGCTCCAAAGAAAACAATACACTGCTGATAGGAAGAAGTACAAAAAAAGATTTTGCAGCCACCATGGGCATAACTATGATGTGTCGTGTTTCACTCTTTATACCTGGTGCCACCTCCTTTCCCTTTAGCCTTGTAGTTGACCAAGGGCAAAGCTGAACATCTCCTCAGATACCAGGGAGTGTTTATGTCCATTCCTGCGAGCTACACAGGGGTTTGATGTTGCTGTTTCAGTCCTCTGGCTCTGCCGGGGTAAGAAACAATTCAGGCTGTCACTGAACTGAAGGAGGAAGATCAGTTTTTGACAGGGAGAGGGACGCCTCCTCTTAAAGGTGTTTGTCTGGCTGGCAGTCCTGGTTCCCAGGTCTCGCCCGTGGGGCTCCAGCAGTTTTGGAACCAGGTCACTCCCTTTGCCCCACCTGCCGGGGCCCCGTCAGTGCAGCGGAGCTGAGAAGCGTCTGTCTGCTCGCTCCAGTGGCTGCCGGCCCCTCCGCATGGCAGGGCAGGGCGGGTCTGTGCCTCCGCGCGCTGCCCCCGCCCCGAGCCCCTGCAGCCAATGGGACACTGCAGGGGTGATGCCTGGGGGCAGCAGCACACGGAGGCCCCCCAGCCCACCCCGCCTTGGAGCCCCAGGTAAGCGCCACACCCCTGACTCCCTCCCAGAGCCTGCACCACCATCCCCTCCCCACATACCCCCTCCTCCCCGCAAACTCCCTCCCAGAGCCTGCACCCCCTCCACACCTCCCAGCCCCCAAATTCCCTCCCAGAGCCTGCACCCCCTCCACACACGCCTGCCCCCAACTCCCTCCCACAGCCTGTGCCCTCTCCCTCCACACACCCCCTCCCGCCTGCCCCAATCTCCCTCCCAGAGCCTGCACCCCAGAACCCCTCCCCCACCCAAACTCCCTCCCAGAGCCTGCACCCCCCCCTCCTCCTGTTCCCCTACCCCCTGCCCCAGCCCAGAGCCTGCACCCAAACTCCCAGAGCCACAACAAGGAATTTTTGTGCCCGAGGCAAGGGCCGGCTCCAGGCTCTTTGGCGGCAGGTCCCTGAGTCCCTCTCGGAGAGAAGGACCCACTGCCGAATTGCTGCCGAAGAAGTGGCAGCGGTAGAGCTGCCGCCGAAGCGCCGCTGATCGGGGCAGAGCTGCACCCCTCCACTTTGCGCACCCGAGGCAAGTGCCTCACTCGCCTCACCCATGTTACGGTGCTGCAAACTCCATCCCAGAGCCTGCACCCCAGAACCCCTCCCCCACCCAAACTCCCTCCCAGAGACCAGCCTCTCACCCCTTCTGCACCCAAACTCCCCCCAGAGCCTGCACCCCAGCACCCCTCCCCCACCCAAACTCCCTCCCAGAGCCTTAGGCAGGTGGAGGGTGGAGTTTTGGGGGGCGGGTTCTGGGCAGTATGAGTGACATTATTGGCCCACTGGGAGGACTGGAGGACTGGCACTGGCCCTAAGGTAAATTGTGATTGAAACCCTGCTTTAAGGGATTGGAGCAACGCTGGAGAGACTGACGGGCAGGGAGCTGGGGAGCTGTGTGTGCTCCAAGGAGAGTTGTTGTTGTGCTCTGGTGACACAGAGCGGGGGTGGGGAGTTTGTAAGCTGTGGTGTTTGTACAGAGATAAAGTTTACTAACCCCCACATGTGTTTGTATGAAGTTTAGTAACCCCCAGGTTAAAAACTGGTCCTGCTCTGGGCTATACATGACACTCTCTGTTGTGAGGGTAGCTCAGTGGGTGAATGTTTCCTTGCAGGATAATAGGTTCCTAGTTCCAATCCAAGTGATTCCTTTGAAAAACTTTTTCGAATGAAAATCGATTTCCAGACTCATCTCCAGTATGTTCAGGAGTTCGCTGAATGGGGGCAGGGGGCTTGACATGAATTTAAACACTCAGCATTTTCCTGTGCAAATGAATAAAGACCTAGCAGAGCTGTCCAGCAGCTGAAATCAGTTCCAGTCCTCGGCGTCTCTGAGAGGGACACTCGGTAGCTGAGGCATGTGGGACACCTCTGTGGTGTGGACAGGTGAAAAAATGCTGGATTCAATGAAAGCTGAGCCCATAGGAGGGGAAGGTGAACGGCAGCACCACACAGGGTCATAACACTCAGACATGGGGCTTCACTGTCACTACCCCTGTGTTTTCCATCATTTATATCCAGGGGTGAAAGTAACTTACAGGACTTACCGGTACTGCCGGAGTCCTGAGGGTGGGTGGCCTCATCTGGAAGGGGCGTGGCCTCATCAGGAAGGGGCGTGGCCTCTCAAGATTTAAAGGCCCTGGAGCACCAGCTGTGGCTGGGAGACCAAGGGCCTTTAAATCAACCAGGGCCTCCCAGCTGCAGAGGCCCCAGGAGCTCAGGGGCAAATTAAAGGAACCCTGAGCTTTGCGGGGCTGGGGCAGGTATTTAAAGGGCCAAGAGCTCCTGCCACTGAGGGGAGCTCCAAGCCCTTTAAATCCTGGCCCCAGCCCGGCCGCCAGAGCCGCAGGCAGGGGGTTTAAAGGGCTCTGGACTGACCGCAGCAGCCCAGAGCCCTTTAAATCCAGCCCCAGCCCGGCCGCCGGAGCCGCGGGCGGGGGGGTTAAAGGGCTCTGGGCTGCCAGCTGTGGTGGGGAGCCCAGAGCCCTTTAAATCCCCACAGCAAAAGCCGGTGCAGTCCGGCACGGCGTACTGGCTCTTGCCGGTATGCTGCCCGTACCACCTTGTACCAGCTTACTTTCACCTCTGTTTATATCCTAAGGAACACACCCTCCCCTCCTCCATGCACTGTCACACAGAACCTTCTCCCCTTGAGCCCCATCCCCCCCCTACCACTCCCCCCCCACCACTCCCCCCCCACACACGCCATGGGACACAGCCTCTCGGTGACTCACCCAGATTGGGGCTTGTCTCTGCATCTCCCCAACAGGGGAGCAGAGAGCCGAAAGGGCCACAGGAGACCAATGGAGCTAGGCAGGAATAGAAAAGACTTCCCCTCCCTCCCCTCCATTCTCTTCTCAAGAGTCCCGTTAATCTCACCCATGAGACATTCCAGCACCAGCTGGGCTCAAAGCACCAACCTTCCTCTCAGCAATGGAAGGGGGAACCAGCTCTATCACACAGAAGAAGACTCCCCACCTCTGCTGCTACCATTCTGCAGCCATTAATATGGATTTGTTTCAGCTAATGCAACCCCCCCCCTCTAATCCATCCATGAATCAAGGAGAAAAGACCCTCCATTAGGTACCAGAGGTGCCATGGGTTAGTGCACAGGACTTATAATAGCAGTGCTCAATGGAGTGATGCTGAGGTTGTGAGTTCTAAACCTTTCCTGGAGCACTAGTGTTCTTTGAGCAAATGGCTTCTGCCAATCATTTTCTCCTGCAGAAAATACAATTGCAGCTCAGAAAGACACCGAGGTCCCCTTGCTTTACAGAGAGCATGGCAGATTCCACAGATCTACCAGGCTCTGCTCTCCACCAGCCGCCTGTGTCAGGAGGGGTCAGACAGAGCCCAGAGCACTGCCCCCGACTCCCCCTCAATCTTTGCTCCCCAAACCACCTGTGTGCTCACCCTCTTTGCTGTGAGACTCAAACCCTGCCTGGCTTTCTGTATGTTGGTGTGATTTTTGTCTGTCGTGTTTATGTGCATGTGGGTCCTGTGTGATTTTGGTGGATTCCTGGCATAGTTTTGTGTGCGTGGGTGTGTGTGTGTATGATTTTTGCATGCAGATTGTTTTTTGCTTAGTATTCTTTTGGTATGTGGGTTTTGTGTTTCCTGTTGTTGGCTTTTGCTGTATTTTTGGTGTGGATTTGTTCTTTCTATATTTTGTGTGGTTTTCCTTTTTGTGTATATGGCTCTGTGTGCTGTGTGGGTTTGGTTTTTGTTTATGTCTGTGTGGGTCTGTGCAGTGTGTGATTTTCTCATTCTCTCTGTGTGTGTTTGTCTCTCTGTTTGTATCTTCATGTGTAAATTCACTGGAACTTTTCAAACTCTCCACAATTTGCCAGTTTTCACCAGGAATTTTTCTCCATTAACAAATTCTCACTTGTTCCCTACCAGTTGGTGACCACTGCCCCAGGGGCCTGTCAGTCTCAGGGTCCTGATTTCCCATTGGCCCTTCCCGCTTCTATTGGGACTGGGAATGAGCCAACCAAAAACCCCACTAAGTTTTAGTAAAGGGCCAACAGTCCCTTACACAAGCCAGCCCTGTGAGGGTTACCACTGTGCAGAGAAGGCAGCACAAGCTGGTCCCATGGTGTAATGGGCAGCACTCAGGACCCTGAATCCTGCAATCTGACTTCAAATCTCAGTGGGACCTTTGGTTTGTGGTGAAGCCCTGGAGCTCACACTGCTCCACTTCCCTGTCTCCTGTTGGACAAGAACAAGTCTTTCCCCTCCTGCTGGGTGACTCAGGTTCTGTGGGGGGTCAGGGCTCTATAGCTGCTTACTGGTGCCTGAGGGTTGGGATTCTCATGGCTTCACCTGGTGCCCACAAGTCTGGCACTTGCTGCTGTGCTTCTCCTCTTGCCCACCTGGCGCTTGAAGTAAGCAGGGTCAGGGCTGGGTAGGCTGGAGCCCAGCACTTCTCCTCCTCTGGGCACCTGGAGCAGAGGCAGCTGGTGCTGACAGCTCCAAGGGAAGCTTAAAAGCCACAGAGCGCCAGAGGAGGGCAGGACCATGCCTATGTGTGGCCAGCAGACAGCCACAGAGACACCCTGCCAGGCTGCTCCCTGCTCCCTGGCATGCCGAACACCCACTGAAGGTCACCCTCAGGGCGGCTGCTGATGCTCTGTGGCCAACATCAGAAGAAGGTAGGAAAGCAGGGCCAGCCCCCCTGGTGGGGCCTCTGACCGTTCCCACTCACGGTGCTCACTTTGGAAATGGAGCCGCCCATTTTCTTTGGCAAGTCAGGAAGGGCAAAGGCGAGACTGGAAGCACCTGGGGCTTATGCCCCAGCCTTTGTGACACCCAACCCCCAACTCCTTCCCGGGGCTCTAGCTGAAGCCAGAGCATTGGCCTGAGTGTCCAAGAAGAGGTTCCAGCCCTGAAGGGAGCAGGACTTGCAGCACAAAGTGAGCACAACCACGAGGGGACTCAAATCCTGAATCATCCGATCCACAGGAAGATGCCTTATCCTTTAGGCCACATGATGAGGGGGTCTAAGCTCTTCTTTGGAAAAGCCGGACACTGTGTTTCTCAGGTCATCTGCTGAGGGGGCCGAGACGCTCTGGACACAAGAAGTCAAGTTCCCAGCGACACGTGAGACTTAATTGTATGGGGCCAGGTGCAGAGCTTTGGCAGGGAGGCTCGGGCATGGGGGATTGAGGTGCAGCGGACGGACCGGCTGTCTAGGTACAGAGATTTAGTCTCCCTGAGGAGGAGGAGGAATCCTGCTGACAGGCAGTGGCTGTGCAGAAAAAGAGGAGGGGTTCCTGGGACTTTTTTTGACTCTCTTTTGCCTGCCTGCTCGCTCTTGTGGTGAACGGTAAAAAAATTCTCAATAAGCCCAGGTAGCTCAATTGGTAAAGCATCAGGCTCTTAATCTGAGGATCCACAGTTCAAACCCCTGTCTGGGTGCTTGGCTTTTAAGTTGCCTTGTGTGCCAGGAGCCAAATTCTGTTCACAGCCACACAGGGATTCCCAGAAGCTGTGGCCATTTCCTGGAAAGGTTCCTTTCCTCAGGAATCAGGAGAGAGGCCACATCCACAGAAGCAGGTGCAGATAGCGCAGGAAGTGCTGTGGGGCCAGGTGCTGAGAAAGCCCAGAGGGGGAGCAGCAGAGATGAGGGGAAGAGAGACAGAGAAGCAATGAGGACAGAGTTCAAGTGTACAGGGGGCATCTGGTCTGGCTATTGTGGCAAACTTCCCTGGTTTATACACGACCCTGGTGGAATTGGCCTGTGGAAGGATCTGAGTCCCCACCCCCTTACCCAGAGGCTGCCTGACCTCGAGGACTGTTAGGATACAGATATTCAGGCCTGTCTGCAAAGGCCTGTACTTTAAGAATTTAGGTGTATTTTTATCACTTAGCTAGTTATAAAGGTATAAAAAAAAGAATAAAAAATCACTGTCTGTCTGTGTAATGGCCTTCTCTTACTGTGACAGTCTGAGGCCTGGTTCTTCGGCTAAGCAGCAAAGGCAGCCATAAGCTGGGAAGTGTATGGTCACAACCTCACATTCCCAACTACTCACATTGAACTAAGGTGCTATTGGGCTGTTAGGGACACAATCCTGTCCTGATATTCCTGTCACCTCCAGAGAAAGGGAAACTTAGTTTGGTAGCATCCTGTCTGGCAAGAACTCACTTATCAATAGACGCAGCTGGAAAACCCTTATGTCTGTATAGATGTAGTTGTAAAATCCTCCCTTCTGTATTGTTTTGTATGTTTATTTGCATGGTCTCTGTCTGGTTCTGTGATTGTTTCTGTCTGCTGTATAATTAATTTTGTTGGGTGTAAACCAATGAAGGTGGTGGAATATAATTGGTTAAATAACCATGTTACAGTATGTTAGGATTGGTTAGTTACATTTCAGTAAAATGATTGGTTACGGAATAGCTAAGCAGAACTCAGGTTTTACTATATAGTCTGCAGTCAATCAGGAAGGCGGGGGGCGGGGGAATGGGAACAGGGACTGGGGATGAGGGAGTTGGGATCACGTTTTGCTACAGGGGGAAATGGGAACGGGGGATGGGAACAGAAACAGGGACACAGGCAAGGCTCTGTGGTGTCAGAGATGGGAAGGGGACACTAAGGAAGGAAACTGGAATCATTGCTTGCTGGACGTTCACCCCAATAAACATCGAATTGTTTGCGCCTTTGGACTTCGGGTATTGTTGCTCTGTTCATGCGAGAAGGACCAGGGAAGTAAGAGGGTGAAGGAATAAGCCCTCTAATACTGTCATTTGTTGCTCTAGGCTCCATATGTACGTGCACATTCACATCCCACGCCTGACACAATCACTGTCTTCTATCTGACGAAATAGCCTAATTTCAACCTCTCCTGTAACATTACACCACCAACTATTTAGCATTTGTAGGAGAGAAGTTGGAGGGAATTCAAACATCTTCAAACGGCAAAACTTTTCCCCCGGCCTGGTCAGTGAATCCTATGGTGAGAAACTTTCTGTGCATTTCAGTTTCTTGTATTGTTGGATGGGGCCTGAGGTGCTGGAAGGGAAATGTCCATGGAAACCTTGGACATCACTGTTGTCCGAAAAAAGGCAGGTGTTAGACACAATCGCTTCTCGTATTCCCGTGGAATCCGAGTCTAGCTGAAGAATTTCTGTCTGTCCTAGAGAGAATCATTCCATTGTAAATACAAATGAAATGAGATCTTCAGGTCGAGTCAGCGCCTTTTAAAAATATTTACTGAGAAAAAAGCCATTTTTTCCCTTGTTGATAAGGACAAGAAGCCCTCTTTTCCTTTCAATTTCAAATGTGAAACGAATGGAGATTTTCATTGAAAAACTTGTGGTTTTTAGAGGAATTGAACCCAAGCCATGGCTGTTAAAACACCAGAACCTACTGCTTAAAGCACCAGGGAAGGCTGTTTTTATCTGACAGCCAGTGTTGTTTTTCTCAGTCTCCTACTTCACCAATGTCAGACTCTGAGTGCAGTTAAGCTCTGGAATAGGCTCCCAAAGGCGTCTGTGGTGTCTCTGTCCTCAGAGGTTTTTAAGAACAGGTTGAACAAACCTCTGTCGAGGATACTCTGCATATACTTGGTCCCATAGACAACCTGCTCTGGCTCTATCTGCTACCTTCATCGTGTTTGGATGTAAAGGTGGGAAATGATGGGGAAATTGGCCCCTCTTTCAAGTTTAAATGTTGTAACTTCTACATCTAGACTGGGGTGGCCAACCTGAGCCAATGTAACTGCCAAACATGCACCTTTGTATGCAACTGCTGAGTCAGTTGTGAACCTTGCTACCATTATCATTATCCCTTTGAAATGATGATGATGATGGACACTTGGCTCTATATCCCAGAGTGCCCTGGACGTCTACAGGCTGCATTAGCCAATCCAACCATTAGGCACTTGCAGTTGGGCACCTCTGTATTGTGCCTGAGTCTTGTACAGCTATGAATGGCTCGTAGATGCCGATATTTTCCCCTCTTTTTAACAAGCACTAATACCCAGCCAGGCCAGGGTTGGGAAGAGAGAGAGAGCAGCAGGTTTCCCCTATTGTGGCTGTCTCCCTTTTTCTTGACTGGCTTCACCTCTGCACCAACGTGTTTCTTTCATATGTGAGCCTGGCTAGCTCAGTTGGCAGAGCATCAGCCTTTCAATCTGAGGGTCCAGGGTTCAAGTCACTGGTCAGGTGAAAAGCTTCTCACTGTGGTTATAAAAATCTGTCTCTCTGGAGTCTTGTTCAGTGTTACTCTTTGTCTCCAGGTTTTTGCCTTTCCTAAGAAGGGCCTTTGTGTGGGGGGGATTGAAGGAGCAACTCCTTGACATCCCCTCTGTCCTTGCAGGCTGGAGGAATAAAGTCATCTGAGCATAGAGCATGTTCCTCCCCTGCAGACACAAACACACAGAATATTCATAAGGAATTAGAATTAGAATCCACCACTTTCCTTGGGAGCTTGTTCCTGTGGTGAATCATCCTCGCTGTTGAATATTTGTGCCTTAGTTGTAATATGAATTTGTCTCTTTTCACCTTCCAGCCATTGGGTCTTGTTATGCCTTTCTCTGCTCAATTAAAGAGCCCTTTAATACCCAATGTTTTCTCTCCATTAAGGCCCTTCAACACTTCAGTGAAATCACCTTTCAATCTTCTTTTGATAAGCTAAACAGGTTGAGCTCGTTCAATAGCAAAGAGCCACCAAATGTTCTGAGGGCTGGAGAAAAATGTCTTCTAGGGAAAGCGGTGGATTCTCCATCTCCTGATGTCATTTAATGAAGACTAGCAGCCTTTCTGGAATGTGTTTGCCCAAAAGTAGCTATTGTGTCATACAGGAGGCCTGTGATATGCAGGGGGTCAGATTAGATGCTCTAATGGTCTCTTTTGGCCCTAAAGTCGACTAATTTCTGAAAAACGGAGTGTAGCATTGGGAGCAGCATCTGATGTTTTCCTGTCTAGCCGGCTTGCTTCCTAGAACGAACGCTCCTTGATTGGGGTGATCCACAGGGAGTAGCTCAAACCTCCAAAGTGCCTGGCCAGGGGCAGGACATTAGCACAGCAAGGGAGGGGTGTGGCAGTGACATCACAAAGGCCTTTTGCAGGACCTCAGAGTTTTGGTCAAAGGTGGTGGGGAGGTGGTGACCTCACAGAGAGATGCTGACATCAGGCAGGCAGGACAGGGGCGAGGGGCCAGGGAAACCTCAGAGACCCCTGTGGCTTTGCTTCAGCAAGTCTCCTTCTCCAGGTCTCTCTTTGAGGACTAAGAGAGTATTCGGGTTCAGGCACGTGAGTGCCAGGAGGAACCTCTTTCGAGTTTTCTCCTTCCCTTTAGTGATTTTACTAGAAAACAGAAGTCCCTGTTTAGAAGGTAAGAGCCTCCTCGAGGGAAGGGGTGTCCTGGGCGTGTCACAGTTCGGATGCCAGTGGCCCCCCTACACTGTCAGGAAGTTTCCGCCACCCTGCTCTGTGTTCGTAGGGCGGGAGAGAGCAGCATCCACGGCAGTGATTTGCTCCTGGCTGCCGGAGCAGAGCAGCAGGCTCAGCTGTCAGAACTTCCAAGAGCGATGAAAGGGGAGGGGCCATGGCTCTGTAGCAGGAATGCAGGGCAGACGAGTTCACAGCAGGCATTGTGGGATACTGGAGGAGGCCAGTTATGGTGATATAATGAACAGCAGCGTTTACTCTGTTACTTTAAGTTTGCTGCAAAAAGCTCTCGCATTGAAGTCGTTTTATTTTGTCAGCAGAACAGGGCACTTTTGTCGCCAGACATGGCTTTGCAGTGTGTACACCAGGCACAAGCTACCGACCAAGAGAGCGTTGTGTGTTTTTCACACACCTGAGCAATATAATTCTGCTGAAACAACTTTGTAGTGCAGACCTGGCCAAAGATTCACTCACACACAGCTTGCAAGGAAAACCTCACCTGCTCCTCTGCTTTGCAGAATCCAAACACAAGCAAAGCTTGTCAGGCCCTGGTGGCGATGGCAGGGAGTCAGTTGTGGGCAGACAGTGTGTTACAACTACCCACAGGCACCATGGCTTAGCTGGCTAAAGCTTCTGTTTTGTAAACAGGAGATCCTAGGTTCAACTCCCAGTGGTGCCTTGTTGACTGGTTGTTGGGGCACCTGGTATTGGCTACTGTCAGAAGACAAGGTTCAGAGCTAGATGGCCCTTTGGTCTAGCCCAGTGTGGTTTTCCTTATGGTTTAAATAACACTCACAGGCACTGATAACAGAGTTACTGAACATTTGGGAGTTAGGAGCGGGTAGGTCTGTGGTCCAGTCCCCACACAGGTGACACCCTCCCTATGGGACAGGGGCAGGTCTGAGCTCTCACCCAAATGCTCATTGTGGCTGCCAGAATCTGTGAGCAGCTTGTTTAGTTTACAGCAAAGGTTGAGTCCTGCTTTGTGCACCGTGTGTGAGAATGAAAATCCTGAACCGCCCTTTGAAATAACAAATGCAGCAGGACGTGTTATTGTCTCTGCCCCAAAGCAGACAGACCAATGGAGAAATGCCGTCGAGTCCAAGGTGATACTCCACTGCCATTTTACCTTTTTTGCTGGCTAAACTCCTTCTTATCTGCCCGGCCCAGGCTGTCCTCTGCCTCAGCTGCTGCTCCCGGCCTGCTCTAGAGTCAAACACGCAGGGCCCCCAGGGGAACAGAGGCTGGGACAGGGCAGCAGCCTGGGCTGGGCTGGGAAGATGCTGGGAGTTCTCGTTCCCTGAGAACTGGCCTGGCTCCCTTCTCAACAGCAAACAAATCAATTCCACGTCCCCTCCCCAGAAAAACCAGCCTGGGAGCCAAGGGCAGCAGGGGACGATTCCCTGCAGTTCCCACCAAGGCAGGAGAGAACCCAGGGTGTTTCTAGCAGAGCTTATGGAACTGACCTGGGGAAACCAGCCTTTAACAACAGGCAGTTCCAGTTGAAGCTAAGTGTTTTTAACAATTTCTACAATATTAAATAACCCTTCAATCGTAGTGTCACCATCCATAAAATTGCTTCAGCCTTATAGGTTCCTAAGTGTACAACTAAACAGCTCTTCAAACACAAGGGAGTGGAGATCAGTCAGTGTTCAGAGTCATCCCATATAAAAGAACCATGTTGTGGTACATACTGGCCCCATCATGTGGCCATGGCCTTTCCCTCCTCTCTGTTAAAAGTTTTAGTATTTTGCACAGAAACTTTCTTCCCTCAGGAGAGTCCTGGGAACCAGGGCTGCCAGCCAGACAAACATCTTTAAGAGGCGGCGTAATCTGTCAAAAAATGATCTCCCTCCTTCAGTTCAGTGACACCCTGAAATGTTACTTATCAGGGCAGAGCCAGAGGATTGAAAGCAGCTACATGAAACCCCTGTGTAGCTAACAGGAATGAACACAAACACTCCCTTGTATCTGAAGAGATGTTTAGTTTTACCCTTGGTAAACTACAAGACTAAAGGGCAAGGCAGTGGTGCCAGATATAAAGAGTGAAACACGAGACAATCATCATAGTTATGCCCATAGTGACTGCAAATTATTTCTAAATTCTTATTATTATCATCAGTGTATTATTTTCTCTGGAGTCTAGACATTGACTATATCTTGACCAAGAAATTTAGATCTTGATAAAATAATCGACTATCCCTGGTTAAGGCAATGGACTTGATACCCACTGGGGTGTCCCTACACAGGTTCAAGTACTAACAACAGTGGCTGCCTTTTAGCCATAGATTTTAATCAGGGCAATAAATTGATACGAACTCCTGTAAAATCATTTTCCAGCCCGACTCCTTCACCCACATTCATTAGGGCATTGGGCCACCATGTGAACATTTCATTTCCCTCCTCAATTTCACACAGAGACACAATTTCCTTTGCACAGATCCATGAACAGCAAAACCTCCCTGTGTCTCTTGTCTGAGCCAGGGCATTCGATTCCAGTGAACTCTTCTCTCCTGCAATGGCGACGGTCAGACAGAGGGGACATGGCCACCTTCACCTCTGACAGTGAGATATTGGCTCAGCTCTTTCTTTATGCTGCTGCTGTTAGTCCATGAAACATGAGGGATGGAATGCAAGGCTGAGTTCAACCCCCTGAAACATTTCAGTGCCCAGAGAAATCCTGACCCCGGCTGTTGCAATGATCTGGTGGAGATTCAAAGAGGAAAGGGACGGTCTGAATTGTCAGTGTGGGGAATGGACAACAATCTACAGCAATGTCATTAACCACAAACACACTCTCATCCTGCTCCAGCTGGAAGGGAAATGGGCAGGAACTCTTGCTGTTCAGCCATGGACATACTTACACTAATGCAGCCGTGAGTGTGCTGGGGAAGCTGGTCTGAGCAATTTGAAGTGACAATTCTGTGAGAACAGAATCATGGTGTAGTGAAATAACTATATATTAAGTACTTGTGGCTGAGTGGTTAAGGTGATAGACTAGCAATCCATTGGTGTGTCCCCACACAGGTTTGAATCTTGCCAACTATGGAGGCATTAGTATGTTACTAGTACCTCAGTGTCCACAGAGCCAAACTGGAGCCAGATCTGGTCTTACTGTGAGGCTGGCTACACTTAAAATGCTGCTATGACACTGCTCTAGCACTGTGGAGTAGACAGTTGCTACAGTGACTGGAGGAGTTTTCCATCCCTGTAATAGCTACATTGACAAAACAATCTTTCCTTTCATTTAGCACTATCTAACCACGGCTTAGGTCAGCTTAATTATACTGGTTTTGGGGTTTTTCACACCCTGAAAGACCATCATGCTCTACCAACTGAGCTAGCTAGATTTAAAGTCAGTCAACTGCCCAGTCGCAGTGTAGAAGGAGCCTGAGGGCGTTTATTTGTGAGCTGAGGTTCCCTGTCTGACATTTGCCTTTTTTCTTGGTTTGTTATGTCTCCAGCGAGCA
The DNA here is from genome assembly GCF_020497125.1 of Mauremys mutica. NCBI lineage: Eukaryota > Metazoa > Chordata > Testudines > Geoemydidae > Mauremys > Mauremys mutica. Next base: position 14,796 of record NW_025423275.1, read on the forward strand.
AACCAGAGCTGTTACAAGGCTGGTTAGATGCTGCTTTCTAGACCAGAGAGCTGGGCTTGATTTAGCATGCTGTCGCCATCAGCTGGTCAGAGTAACCAGGGTGGGAGGGTGGAATTTAGGATTCTCCCACCAAGGGGAGGTGCTGTTGGACTCATCTAGTGGGGGAGAGTCTGAGTCTGAGTTCCCCACATGCCACACACATTTTCACAGGGAATCAGGCCCCCTGGGGAAAAACTCAAAAGAAGCCCAGGCCCAGGAGTGTCAGAGAAGGGAATCACTGTTTGCCTTAAGAGGTGGGTTCGGGAAACCTGCAGGTCCTTAGAGCCCTCCAGCGCCTGATAGAACCATTTGTGGGGAAGGTCTGGGGAAGCCGAGGAGGACAAGGAGACGGGAAAAGGGCTTGCAGCTGTTGTGCAATCCCCATGTTCCCAGCAGAAGGGTCCGGGGGGCTCAGTGCTCAGAACTCACAAGATGGCAAAGCTCAGAGCCCCGTTACACGGAGTCAGAATGTGATCAGCTCACAGCGAGAGGGAGCAACACCCCTCCCTTGGTCTCTATGCCAGAGCTCCTATCAGCTCAGTCCTTCCCGCAACAGCGGGCTGCTGAGAGGGTTGCGATGGGGTAAATGAAGGCAGAGGAGGATTGTTCCTCATGGGGGTTTTTTGTGTGTCTCTGTGATCCTGCTGGAGGAAGCATCATTTGAGTTTGTTTCAGTGACTTGGTTTGGGCTGAGGTTGTGACCCTGAGCACAGGGGTTCCTGCACTCTCTGCTCCTAGCCCCTCAGGGAGTGGACAATGGACCAATTTCAGAAAGTGGCTAGAAAGTAGCCTAAGAAAGTGTAGCATAAGTGAAAAGAAAAGCAATATTCTCACCGCCCTGGTGGTCTAGTGGTTAGGATTTGGCACTTTCACTGCCAACGCCTGGATTCAATTCCCAGTCATGGAAAAGTGACCTTAAACCAAGAAAGCTTTGCTTTCTCTTCACTTGGAATGTAAATAAATCCATGTTATTTTCCTGATTCCCCCATCTTCCCAGTGTCTCCGTGGCAGGGCTGGCTCCAGGCAGCAGCGCAGCAAGCAGGTGCCTGGGGCGGCCAATGGAAAGAGGAGGCTTCAGCAGCAATTCGGCCCTCTCAGTCCCTCTCAGATGGAAGGACTTGCCACCAAAAGTGGCAGCGGTAGAGCTGCCATTGATTGCAGCTTTTTTATTTTTTTTTTCCGCTTGGGTTGCCAAAAACGCTGGATCTGGCCCTGCTCCATGAAAGACAATTTGTCAAATCCCAGACGAGTGCAGTTCTATCAGTTCTCAGCCTGAGTCCTTAGGTCTTAATCCTGAGGATATTGTCCCAACATGGGGCCATTTCCCGCCTCTCTTTCATACAGAAGCACAATTTTCCTTGCACAGACACAGGAACAGCAAGATCTTTCTCTGTCCCTTGTGCAAAGCTGGGGGCCAAATTCCATGGAAACAATGGACAAGCAGGGGCCCTGGGCACATCCAGCCCTGGCCGTGAGATGTTCCCTCCCCTCTTTCTTTATGCTCCTGTTGTTATTTCATGGATTGTCTGGGATGGGGGTTCACTGATGTGTCTGAGTTCACTCCAGGTGGAGGGGAAAAGAACCCTGAAAATCTCAGGCCCCAACCCCTGCTACCAGGATCACCAAGGTGCTGGGAATCTGCATGGGAAAGGGACTGTGTGAATTGTCAAGGTGGGGAATGAATAACAATCTACAACTAGATCCACCTCATTAACCACTGACACAGGCTAATCCTGCTGCAGATAGAAGGGAAACTGGGAGTGATTCTTTGCTGCTCAGCCATGGAAACAGTGACCCAATTGCACCGCAGCGAATGTGCTGGGGAAAGCTGGACTTCACAGGCAGGTGGCAATAGCAGATCCTAGAAACACCTGGAGCTTCCCACACCATTGCTGCCACCAGGGTCAGGTGTTGAGCGACTCACAGCGCCCCTCCCCTCCCATTACATTCCAGCAGGGGGTGGCAGCACCCCCCACCCAATGCAGGGGAGAGGGCTGAGTGTATCTCTGCACCCTGAGTCCAGGGCACCCACTCTCTCTGCCCCACACATCAAATCTGGCTCTGCTGCAAAGTGACCCCTAAGAACCAGCAACCTCCAGGACAGCAGGTTTGGACCTCAGAGCAGGGGATGTGTCACCCATGCTGCTCTTAGGCCACTGGATGCTTTGGAAACAAGAGTGTAACCCAGGGGTCGGCAACCTTTCAGAAGTGCTGTGCCAAGTCTTCATTTATTCACTCTAATTCAAGGTTCCGCATGCCAGTAATACATTTTAATGTTTTTAGAAGGTCTCTTTCTATAAGTCTATAATATATAACTAACTATTGTTGTATGTAAAGTAAATAAGGTTTTTTAAAATTTTTCCGAAGCTTCATTTAAAATTAAATTAAAATGCAGAGCCCCCAAGACTGGTGGCCAGGACCTGGGCAGTGTGAGTGCCACTGAAAATCAGCTTGTGTGCCACCTTTGGCACACGTGCCATAGGTTGCCTACCCCTGGTGTAACCCATAGCAAACACAGGCCATCTGAGGATATAGCTCAGTAGTAGAGCACATGCTTTGCATGTATGAGGTCCTGGGTTGCATCTCCAGGTTCTTTTTTTCACCTTGCTGCTTTGCTCATGCCCAGAGGGGATGTGGCCCAGCAGTCTCCCTGCGGGAGTTTTAATCCTGCTTAGTCAGGGGCAAGTGCCAATTGCATGGAAGGTCTGGGGCGGTTTCTGCTCCTAAGTCTCCTCTGTACATGTAAGATTCCCACCCTCTGTGCTGCTTGGGACAAGGGTAGATGAGAAGGGCGAATCCTCCAGCACTGGAGGGAAAGGTCCCATCTGCACAGACTGAGAGGCCAGGAAACAGAGGGGCAGTCAGTGCTCAGAGAGGAGAGAGGTCAGTGATTCACACCCAGCAGGGGACACTGTCTTTTTGAGGCGAGTGCAGCTTGCTTGGGATGGTGCTGACGATGGGTAGAAAAAAGGCTGGAGTCAGTGACTGATGAGACCACAGAAGGGGAAGGGGAATGGCAGCCCCACAGAAGGTCCTGGGTGCTCAGATGCCCCAGTTATTGCACCCTGGCCTGTCGTAGAGAGAGAAAAGACACCGAGGGACCCAGCTCCCCTGCAGTGATCCCATGGACAAGAACCTGGCTGGGAGTGGGGTGAAGGTTCCCTGTGGGCAAAGGGGAGCTGAAATCCCCCAGTGTCCTGGAATTTAAGCAATGGAAGCTTCAAACCCTGCACAGGTGGGGGCTGAGGTGCATCTGCAGAAGGTTGGGCTGGACGGGGGGGGGCAGGTTTGTATAATTTTTAGTGGTGCCCAGAATGGGACCAAGTCCTGCCCCACCCCAGCTTTAGTCCGATTCTCCTGATTCCCCTGAATTGGGCCCCACCCCTAAGAGGGCCCCGTGCCCAAGCCCTGGTACTGCATACTGGCAAGAGCTGGTGCGCTGTACCGGGGTGGCCCGGCTTCCCCAGGGGGCAATTTAAAGGGCCTGCGGCTCCCAGCAGGGGCTGGGATAGGGCAGGAGTAGGGCTGCGGGGGGCTGGGGGCTATTTAAAAAGTCCAGGGTTCCCATTGCTTCTACCGCCCCGGCCCTTTAAATAGCCCCCAGAGCCCCGCCGCTTCCCCAGGGCTCCCTCAGCTATTTAAAGGGCCGGGGCGGTGGAAGCAGGGGATCCCCGGGCCATTTAAATAGCCCCCAAGCCCCAGGCTGCTGCTGCTACCCCGGTGCTGACGGAGGGAGGAGGGGGCACTTACCGTACAGGGTGGGCTGTACCCTCTGTACCCGCACCCCCTGCCTGCAGCCAGCCCCTCACCCCCTGCCCTGCCTGCACCCATCCCTGCCTCCAGCCAGCCCCACACCCCCTGCCCGCAGCCAGCCCATCTCCAGCCAGCCCTGCACCCCATGCCCTGCCTGCACCAGCCCCTGCCTCCAACCAGCCCCACACCCCCTGCCCACAGCCAGCCCCTGCTGCACACCCTGCCTGCACCAGCCCCGCACCCCCTGCAGCCAGCCCTGCATCCCGTGCCCTGTCTCCAGCCAACCCCTGTAGTACCCCCTGCAGCCCTGCCTGAAGCCAGCCAGCTCCCCACACCCCCCTGCCCACACCAGCCCTACACCACCGGTCCTGCAACTCCTGCCCTGCCTGCAGCCAGCCCCGCACCCCCTGCCCTGTCTCCAGCCAACCCCTGCTGCACCCCCCTGCCTGAAGCCAGCCAGTCCCGCACTCCTCTGTCTCCAGCCCTGCCAACCCCTGCCGCACCCCCATGTGGCCCTGCCTGAAGCCAGCCAGCCCACCCCACACACCCCTGTCTCCAGCCAGCCCCGCACCCATTGCCCTGCCTGGAGCCAGACTCTACCTACAGTCAGACCCTGCCCTGCCTCCAGCCAGCCCCATGTCCACTGGTGCCCTGCAGTTCCCAGGGCAGTAACCCTGCACACCTGCTTCAATGAGGGGGGCAGGGAGCAGCTGGAACCCACACATGTGCACATCCTAGGGTGACCAGACAGCAAGTGTGAAAAATCAGGACAGGGTGTGGGGGTTATTAGGATCCTATATAAGAGAAAGTCCCCAAAATTGGGACTGTCCCTATAAAATCAGGACATCTGGTCACACTAGCACAGCCCCAGGGAGTGGCAGGGACCCACACATGTAAAACAGAGCTCGTTTCTAGTTCAGGCCCATCTTTTTAAAAAAGAACTTTAGGTAGGGTTAACATACACCCGTATTTTCCTGGACATGTCAGGCTTTTTGGTTCTTAAATCACTGTCTGGGAGGAACTTTTAAAGTTTAAAAATTTAAAAATTCTTCCTGGGAAAATACGGACGCATGGTAACACTATTGGTACAAAAAATACATACTGTGGCACATCCCTTAAATCAGAACTTTTTATAGGGAACCGGTTCCTAAGGAATGAAAGGCTTTTTTATATATACATATATATATATCTATATAAATTTTAAGTTATCCCTGCCGGGGCCCGGCTGAAAATGACTGCCCAGAGTTCGAGAACTGTCTCTGTTCTCATTGGACAGATGGGGAGAAGCCTGAAGTACAAAGAAGGGACGTGACCTTCCCAAGGGCCTACACAGCAAGATGGTGGCAGAGCCAGAAAGAGAAGCCAACAGTCCTGACTCCTGTTCTAATGGACCAAAAAAACCCAGAGAAAAGGCTAGAGCCCAGGAATCGAGATGTGGGGAAATTTCATTGAAACCATTTCTGTCAGAAAATCCCCTTCAGACTAAACCAGTTTGTTTCTCGAAATCAAAACAAGTGGGATGAAAGTTCTTTGCACAAATATTTTGTTGCAAAACAAAAGCATCTCCTGTTTGTCACAGTGTGTTAAATTGTCTCCTCGCACACAAAGAGGAGACACTTAGATCTCAAACATTAGATAAGATGCTTCAGTCTGAGCTAAGTAATTGCTGCTCTTAACAATTTCAAAATAAAAAAATACAAATCAAATAGACTATTTCAGCTATTCTATTATGTCATAATCTGCTCTGAGTAAACGTGATAGGACACCGCATATTATGCACTACTCCTAGTGACACTCTCCAATGGATCCCCACCCACAGTGAGGTAGGTAGGAGCGGATCATTATTATCCCTACTTGAAAGAGGGAGAAGCTAAGGCTGAGAAAGGAGAATTGACTTGTCTTAGGTCACACAGCCAGTCAGTGGCAGAGTTGGGAATAGGACCCAAGAGCCCTGATTTTCAAACTAACCATCGGATCTTGAATTTCAGACACTGAATGACCTGAATAAAGTGCTCTCAGATGAGCTCCAGACCAACAACAGTGCACAATAAATATTCAGCAAGTACTTGAGGAGAACTGCAATGTTAGAGAGAATCATGAACTGCTCAGAGACAATTAATGCAGAGGAGCAGCAACATTCATCAAACATATGACTGGTTATGACTTATTTCCTTGGTCTTAAAAGAGAACAACAAGGACCTGAGTCTCCTCCCTGTCAATAACCCCCTGCTCAGCCAATCAGGTTAGAGACTGAGGACGGGAGGCTGAGGGTTCTCGCCCAAAGGATGGCCCAGGTCACCGGTGGGGATCACTGCCTGAGCACTATTTCAGCCCCACATTTTCGGGTGGACCTCCCACAGTGGGAGCTGCAGAGCATTCCCCTGAGACACATACGCACACCCCTCCTGGTGTTGGGAGGGGAACAGGAGAAAGGACAAAAGAAGCAAGAGACAAAGAGAAAGGGGGAAGGGATGGATGGAGGAAAAGGTGAAACCAAAAGGACAAACCCTAATGACTCCAGTGATTCTAAGGACAAAATCCCAGGTGCGGAATAAAATTCTGCCTCCTTAAGCTCGTGTTTTCCATGCCTAGAATTCAACTGTCACCAGATGGATCAGACTGAACAGGTTTCAAACCTCGAGGAGGCTCTTACCTTCTAAACAGGGATGGCTGTTTTCTAGTAAAATCAGGAAAAGGGAAGGAGAAAACTCGAAAGAGGTTCCTCCTGGCGCTCACGTATGTGAACCCGAATACTCTCTCAGTCCTCAAAGAGAGACCTGGAGAAGGAGACTTGCTGAAGCAAAGCCACAGGGGTCTCTGAGGTTTCCCTGGCCCCTCACCCCTGTCCTGCCTGGCTGATGTCAGCATCTCTCTGTGAGGTCACCACCTCCCCACCACCTTTGACCAATAGTCTGAGGTCCTGCAAAAGGCCTTTGTGATGTCACTGCCACACCCCTCCCTTGCTGTGCTAATGTCCTGCCCCTGGCCAGGCACTTTGAAGGTTTGAGCTACTCCCTGTGGATCCCCCCACTCGAGGAGCGTTCGTTCTAGGAAGCAAGCCGGCTAGACAGGAAAACATCAGACGCTGCTCCCAATGCTACACTCAGTTTTTCAGAAATTAGTCGACTTTATGGCCAGAAGAGACCATTAGAGCATCTAATCTGACCCCCTGCATATCACAGGCCTCCTGTATGACACCAGAGCTACTTTTGGGGCAAACACATTCCAGAAAGGCATCTAGTCTTCATTAAATGACATCAAGAGATGGCAAATCCACCACTTTCCTTGGTAGCTTGTTCCTGCGGTGAATCATCCTCGCTGTTGAATATTTGTGTCTTATTTGTAATATGAATTTGTCTCTTTTCACCTTCCAGCCATTGGGTCTTGTTATGCCTTTCTCTGCTAGATCCAAGAGCCCTTTAATATCCAATCTTTTCTCTCCATTAAGGCCCTTCAACACTTCAATGAAGTCACCTTTCAATCTTCTTTTGATAAGCTAAACAGGTTGAGCTCGTTCAATAGCTCACTAGAAGGCATTTTTCTCCAGCCCTCAGAACATGTGTTGGCTCTTTCGTCATCAGACTTCTCAACTGCAGCTGGATGTGGTTCTTGTTCTTCTGCACAACACAGCTCCTGGAGAAGAGGGATCTGCAAATGTACATTCCTATGATACCTTTGTTTAATTGATGAAAACATAAACTAGACACTTAGAGGATTGGAACTGATTTCAGCTGATGGACAGCTTTGCTAGGTTTTTGTGCATTTGGACAGTGAAATGTTGAGTGTTTACATTCATATCAAGCACCCCCATATAGTGGAGCTCCTGAACAGAATGGAGAATGGAAATGAAAATGTTTTCCTTTTTTTAAAAAAAAGAGAGAAGGTTATAAGAGAACACAGGAGTTTGACCATGTACCACTGTGAGCAGCAAGAAGCACTCTATCACTGAGCTATACCCCTGTGACAACAGGAGTATAGAATTGTGATCTCCGGGACTTTGCAGGATAGACCCTGCTTCATCGAGCTCCTTTGCCATTCCCAGACCACAGGTGGTTTTAAAAATGGGGTTTGATTAAACTTCTTAAATGTGGCAAACACCACAGCTTGCACACCCACCGATATAGCTTCTCCCACCGACATAGCTGCCACCACTTGGGAAGTGGATTAACTACATCCACAGGAAAACTCTCTCCCATCAGCATAGAGCAGGGGTTCTCAAAGTGTGAGTGAGGACCCCAAAGTGGGTCATAACCCTGTTTTAATGGGGTCACCAGGGCTGGCATTAGACTTGTTTGGGACTGGGGCTGAAGCCAAAAGTCTGAGCCCCAGCATCAAATCACTCAAGCTCTGATTTTGCCTTCTCTAACTGGGACAGGGCTCAGGCTTTGTCTCCCCTGCCTCTGCGCAGTGGCTTGGTCCTTCTTTCCAGGGCCATGTAGTAAGGTTTGGTTTTTTTTGGCAGAAGGGGGTTGCAGTGAAAGGAAGTTTGAGAAACCCTGGCATAGAGCCTCTGAATATGTCTAGACTTGGCTCCCTGGGGCACTGTGGGTGATCAGACACTGAAAGTACAGCCATGGAGACACCACACACCAGCCTTGCATAGCAGGCAAGAATCAAACCTCCACAGAAAGATGTGTGTTGTTTGCTAACCCATCTCCCTAAGCCCTCAGCCACCACCACTTAACAAAGGGGCTTTTCTACACTATGGTTCTGGTCTCACTGAAGGGTCATTTCCAATTGTTTGCTCAGACCAGCATTAGGGAAAATGGTGCCCTGGGCAAAGCTTGTACTTTGGCACTTCCCCATTGCCCCTGGATGATCCCCAATCCCCCTTTACCACTAGCTCCTGCACTCCCAACCCTTGCACCTCCTTCACCCCTAACTCCTGCCCCCTCCTGTGCCCCCTTTGCCCTTAACTCCCTGGGCCACCAGCCATTGCCCCTCTCCTGCAGCCCCTTCACATGGCTCCAGTGCTGGGGGCCCCGCACTTGTTCTCCCTTTCCCTGGGCTTTGGCATCACTAGCCCCTGCTTAGCGAGTAGGGTTCAGTGGTTCCCAAAATGTGGGGCATGACTCCTAGGGGGACACAGAGGCACATTCATGGGGGCACCTCAGGGCCTGAGCCAGCCCCCATGGAGGGAGCAGCACTCAGCCCCACTCTGCCCCAGCTCTTCCCCAACCCCACCCTCAGCCTGGACCCCTGGCTCCCAGCTCAGCCTCGACCCCCTTACCCCTGTCTGCACCCCTCTCCCCAGCAAGCAACAGCCCCACTCCCAGCCCCGGTTCTCGACCGTGGTTTTCAAGGGGCCACAGCCATGGCTAAGAGGGCACAGTGTGAAATGCTTGGGGACCACTGTTTTAGGGTGACGTCCTCAATTGCTTCTATGCAATCCAATAAAAGCTATTCCTCACCCCCCCACCCCTCCATCAGGACACCTAGGTCTGTTCTGCTGCCCTTCACTCATGCAGGAAGGATAATAACATTTCATTCCACTCAATCCTAAAGTGATTTGTAACCCACCACCAGCCAAAACTGGTCATTTTGGGGAAGCGGCCCCATCATGCTGCATACCTAGGAAGAGCAGGGGTGTCTATGCAAACACGGTCTGTTCCTGAAGTCTTTCCCCCAGCTCCTCACTAGATGTGAGGGGGGAGCTCATTCAGACCCTGATTCCGCTTAGTATTTAGAAACTCCTTATTGTCCCTATCTCTGCTGGCCTTAGATTTCTCCTCCTGTCTCTTGCTTGTCAGCTCAGATGAGGTGGCTGAGTGGTGTAGGTGATGGACTGCTAATCCATTATGCTCTGCACGCATGGGTTCAAATCCTATCCTCATTGAACGCATTTAGTCTTCACCTCTCCTTTGTAAACAACTGTCTCCCACCTTGGGTACAATGACAAAAGAAATAATGTTGCTTCTTGCAAACAAAAACCTTCTCAGAAACTCCAACCTACCTTGCTTTAAATAAAATGTCTAAATCCCTGGTTTCTAAAAAAATTCTCTAGTCCTGTATTTCTTAGTTTTTATCTCAAAAGGTAACAACCTCATAATCTCCCCCAAACACCCTGGGGTGTCCCCAAATAATTAAAATACTCCCATCCTGAGAAAGGCCACAACAGTGAACCAGAGCTAGTGTCTAGGCCAAGCTGCTCTGAAGGAGGCAACTCCAACATTTTCTCCCTGCTTCCCTTGGCAAAGTCTGACTGAGAAAACAAAATTCCCCAAACTGAAATTTTTCTGCTGAAAAACCAATACTAGTCTGTTTGGGGACTTTGGTTTGAAAGTATTATTGTTATTATTCTCTTCTGATTTCTGAATCAGTTCAGTTCAGTCTTTGTCCTCCAGGTGTGTTTCCAGCTGCTGAGTTGTGGGGGAGAGAGGCCAAGTCATGATGTCTCTTCCCCTCTTTCATAGTTTCTTCCAACTTGCTAGGAAGCTCCTTTGCTACGATGTGACTCAAGCAGTGTCCATTGTCGCTGTGCTATCTCGGAGAAGCCTGCATTGTACACGGTTCCCGGGATAGTCCTTGGGAGTGTGGATCCCTTCAATGGGCCAGCAGTGAGTCTGGCGCCTCCATTGTCACACCTGAAAGGCTGGTGGGGGGCATTTCCCAATCTCATAACATAGCTCAGTAACGCACACAGAGCAAAACTTCATAACTTCCCAACCAATGCAAGCACACACAATCCAACACGATATTAATGTTCAACAGATCAAGACTTTTGAAATGATACCACACAAGGCAGACTTTGTACAAACCATGTCATCATTATATGAGAGTGGTGATTATGGGGCTTCCAGGGTGCTGCTTTGAGCACAGCCTGCTACACCTGGCCTTCCATTGCAATGGAGACGTACCCTTAGAGTCCATCTCTCCTGGGATAAAGATGAGAGCATGGCTGGCCTGGGTCATCTGACTTGGGCTCCTGTTGCTAAAGCTGAAGGGCTAAAAACTGTGGTGCAGATATTTGTGTTCACGCTGAAGCCTGGGTTCAGAAACCCTCACCCCTCATGGGGCCTCAGAGGTTGGGCTCAAGCCCATATGTCTGCACTGTAATTTTATAGAGGTTGGGAGGGAGTTTAGCAAGTGGAAATGGTAAAACCACATTGAGGGGACTGGAACACTGACCTGTCAGCTCTTAACACCCAAACTTTCAGTAACTCTATTATCAGTGCCTGCAAGTGTAATTTAAACCGTAGGTCCATCTAGCTCTGAATCTTGTCTTCTGACAGTAGCCAATACCAGGTGCCCCAAAAGCCACTCCGTAAGGCACCACTGGGAGTTGAACCCAGAATCTCCTGTTTACAAAACAGGGGCTTTAACCAGCTAAATCATGGTACCTGCTGTTACTTAAAGCAGCGTGTTTGCCCACACCTGACTCTCTGCCAATCCCCACTGGGCCCTGACAAGCTTTGCTTGTTGTCATGGGATCTCACCCCCACTTTGAGCTTGTGGGTTCAAAGATGGGGACCCGCATGTATTCTGCCACCATGTCCTATGGGATCTCACCCCCACTTTGAGCTTGTGGGTTCAAAGATGGGGACCCGCAGGTATTCTGCCACCACCCTAACCCTTAGGGTGGGGTTCCTTCTCGCTGCCACCACTCAATTAAGAAATGTGAATTGAGACACAGTCCTTCCCCAAAATCCTAGGGGATTCCAAGAGCCCCAAATCCATGGAGTTCTCACACCCAGGAGAAATAAACCATTCCCCCTGCTTCCTCCCCCCTCCCTTTTCCTAGAAGAGATACCGGGATCCAACTACAGAGGGATACCTCCCCCTCCCCTTTCCCTGAGAATCCACCCAAGGAAAGACCAACAAGTCCTTAATAGAAAAGAATTTATTAAAGAATAAAAAGAAACTACAGAATCTCTATGAGCCCAAGCTGGACACTCATAGGGTATAACCTTATCAATCTCTGGAGAGAATCCCCTCTCCCCCTTTTCTCAGTAAAAGCAATATCAGCAAACAGGAATAAAGCATTTCCTTTAGCAAACACACAATTGCAAATATAGAAATCAAATCATAAGACTAATTCGCCTTTCTAATTAATACTCACTATTAATTAGTAGAAACTACTCCAGGAGAACTTGGAGACATGACTGTCCTCTGTTAGATCCAAAAACAGTTCTCACTCAGACAAAGGCTTCCCTCCACCGAGATTTGAAAAAATCTTATCTCTGATTGGTCCTCTGGTCAGGTGGTCACCAGGTACTACATGTTAACCCTTTACAGGTAAAACAGACCTTAACCCTTAACTATCTGTTTATGACACTTGTGTTTGGATTCTGTAAAGCAGGGGAGCAGGTGACGTTTTGCTCCCAAGATGTGTGTGCGATTCTTTGGACAGGTCTACATAACAAAATTAGGTTGGTGTAATTACATTTCTTAGGCTGGCAATGCAGTTTTATCAACCTAATCCCAATGTAGATAGCACTTCAGCTGTCAGAACTTTCTGGAGCGATGAAAGGGGACGGGCTCAGGCTATGTAGCAGAAATGCAGGGCAGGTGAGTTCATGGCAGGCATGGTGGGATACTGGTGGAGGCCAGTTATGGTGATATAATGAACAGCAGCATTTACACTGAGAATTTGTCACTTTAAGTTTGCTGCACAAAGCTCTACGCCTCTCGTCTAGGTGGTTTTATTTTGTCACCAAAACAGGGCAGTTTTGTTGCCAGACGTGGTATTGCAGTGTGTGCACCAGCCACAAGCTGCTGACCGAGGGAGTGTTGTGTGTTTTTCACACACCTGAGCAATATAATGATGCTGAAATAACTTTGTAGTGCAGACCTGGCCAAAGATTCACACACACACACAGCTTGCAAGGAAAACGTCACCTGCTCCTCTGCTTTGCAGAATCCAAACACAAGCAAAGCCTTTCAGGCCTCAGTGGGGATGGCAGGGAATCAGGTGTGGGCAGAGAGTGTGTTTTAGCTACAGGCAGGCACCATGGCTTAGCTGGCTAAAGCACCTGTCTTGTAAACAGGAGATCCTGGGTTCAACTCCCAGTGGTGCCTTGTTGAGTAATTCTTAGGGCACCTGGTATTGGCTACTCTCAGAGGACAAAACACAGAGGTAGGTAGACCTGTGGTCTAGCCCAGTGTGGCTTTTCTTAGGGTTTAAATTACACTCACAGGCACTGATGATAGAGTTACTGAAAGTTTGGGAGTTAAGAGCTGATAGGTCAGTGTTCCAAGCCCATCACAGATGACCCCCTCCCTCTGGGACAGGGGCAGGTCTGAGCTCTCACACGAAAGGGCTCATTGTAGCTGTCAGAACCTGTGGGCTGCTCATTTAGTTTGCACCGAGGGTTGAGTCCTGCTTTGTGCACTGTGTGTGAGAATGAAAATCCTAAACCGCCCTTTGAAATAACAAATGCAGCAGGATGTGTTATTGTCCCTGCCCCAAAGCAGACAGACCAATGGAGAAATGCCATTGAGTCCAGGGTAATACCCCACTGCCATTTTACCTTGTTTGCTTGCTAAACTCCCTCCCAACCTTGAGGGCTCCCAGAGCCCGATATTGAGCTTGAGCCGAGATGTCTACGGTGCAAATTTACCACCCCACGGCCCTAGCCTGGGAGCCTGCACTGGCACGGGACAGCCGTGGGTGTTTCATTGCAGTGTGGACATAGCCTAGCATTATGTCTACACTGCCATTAACACACCCAAGTCACTATTCTCAAACCCTGGGTCAGTTGATTCAGGCTTGTGGGGCTTGTGCTGCAGGGTTATAAAATTACAGTGTAAACACTTGGGCATCAGCCCAGCCTCCGAGACCCCACGAGGGGTGAGGGTCTCCGAGCCTGGGCTCCAGTCTGAGCCCCAGGAGCCCAAATCAGATCATCCAGGCCAGCCAGGCCACAGGGATTTTGTCACAGTATAGATGCCCTCTCAGGGTATGTCTACACTGCAATGTAAGCCCAGGGTTAGCAGAAGTCATGTCAGCAGCCCCAACACACAAACATAAACCACGAGGGAAAGTCCCACCCCCAAATCAGCTGGGCAGCGTCCTTCTCCCTACTGTTCGTAAGTCCGGCAACCAAAAGTCCTTTAACATGAGCCATCCTCACTCTGCACCCCACTCACAGCTGTTGTTCTTAGTTAGTGCAAGCCCAGAGGTGCCTCTGTACAGTTCACCTGCCACCCTGGGTGGAAAAGGGGGGAAATAAGAAGGCACCATACTCACTATGTTGTCTAGGGACTCACTCATCCCACCATAGCCACCCTGTTTTAACATTGGTCTAACACCTAAATTTTAGTATTGACAGCCAGACCCTGGCTCACTTGGCTTTGGAACCGCTGTCCCCTGCCTAGCAAGTGCTATTGAATTGAGGGTGAGTCCGTCAATCGGGGTCTGCCAAGCACAGTTGTGCTGCCCTCGATTCACACAACAAGGATAACAACCCTTTATTTCTCCTGCCCCTGTAACATGGAGACTGGGAATCCAACACCAGCCAAAAGTGATCATTTCAGCAAGCAACCCAACCTATTTCCAACATACTGTAAAATCCACATGCAGACTCGTACATGAAACCTTGCAAGAAAATCTTCCTGAGGGGGTCTGAAGCACCTGCTGCTGGAGGGAAGGAGGGAGCTGTGGGTTGGGATTGAGGGGCACCGGGAATAGGAGGGGGCTGTGGGTTGGGATGGAGGGGCGCTGGGAATAGGAGGGGGCTGTGGGTTGGGACAGAGGAGAAGGGTGAAGAGGAGCAGGCTCTGGTTGGGAGTGAGGAGCAGTGAGCATAGGAGGGACTGAGGGTTGGGATTTAGGGGCAAGAGGGGACATGGGTTTAGGCTGAAGAGCATCTTCATTTGGGGATCCAGCAGGACAGGTGAAGGCAGCAGGTGATTCTAATTCCTTAGGGATATTCTGTGTTTGTATGTGTGTGTGTGTGTGTGTGTGTGTGCAGGGGAGGAACATGCTCTATGCCCAGAGGCCTTTATTCCACCAGGCTGCAAGGACAGAGGGGCTGTCAGGAAGTTGCCCCTTCAAACCCACACACAAAAAGGCCCTTCTGAGGAAAGGGAAAATCGTGCAGAGAAAAAGTAACATCAAAGAGGACATGAGAAAGACAGTTTAAGATCTTCATGAGTAGTTTATCACCTGACCACGGATTTGAACTGTGGATCCTCAGATTAAAAGTCTGATACTTTACCAACTAAGCTAGTCAGGCTCATGAAGCACAGGAGCAAGTGGGTGCAGAGGAGAAACTAGTCAAGAAAACAAGAGCAAGAAACAATAGGGGAAACCTGCTGCTCTCTCTGGCCCAGTCAACACTACGAGTTTATATCAAAACGTCTGTTAGTCTATAAGGTGCCACAAGACTCTTTGCTGCTTCTACCAACTGAGCTAGCCAGTCTCACATAGGAAAAGTGCAAGTTGGTGCAGAGGTGAAGCTAGTCAAGAAAATTCTTGGGTGAGTTCCCAAAGCCTGAAGGGTCAAAAATATTGTCACGGGTGGTTCAGGGTATATGTTCACCCCCCAAAAGCAAACGGAAAAAAATTGTTTCTCGCCTTTCTTCAATGTCACCGTATGTCTACTGGATGCTGCTGGCAAACGCGGTGCAGAAGCGCTACACAGCAGCATCCCCTTTCTTTCCCTTCCTGAGGGCAGATGATATCGGAGGACTGATATCTGTCATCGTCGTCCCGTGAGTGCTCCTGGTTGGCCTTAGTGAGGTCGGCCAGGGGTGCCTGGGCAAAAATGGGAATGACTCCCAGGTCTTTTCTTCAGTCCTGCCTGGAATATCATAGCAGGTGGAGGCTGCCCTCCCCTTCCTGCCTTTGAATTCTACTTGCAGAGGCAACAAAGTCAGTGTTGTTTCAAATTCATGTACTCTTTATTACTTCATCACACAAATGGGGGGATAACTGCCACAGTAGCCCAGGAGAGATGGGGGAGGAGGGAAGCAATGGGTGGGGTTGTTGCAGGGGCACCCCCTAGAATGACATGCAGCTCATCATTTCTGCGGGATGTCTGGGGCTCTGACCTGGAGCAGCCATTTGCTTCTCTAGTTCTTTAGTAGGCTTGCCTGATAGTTTAGCCAGGACTACCTCTCCATTAGACAAAACTAAAGAAGAGAACGATCTAGGAAGGCATTCCTATTTTTATCCATATGCCCCCAGTCAACCTCACTGAAGCTAGCCAAGAGCACGCATGACAGCAACAAACAGTACAGTATAACTTGCAACTATCATTGTCAATTAGCAAAGTAGCAGACAGTACAGTATGGCTAACAACCATCTTTGCTAACTTGCAAAAGGCAAGGGGATGCTGCTGTGTAGCACTGCAGTACCGCGTCTGTCAGCACCATCCAGCAGACATACAGTGACGGTGAAAAAAAGTCTGAACGGGCTCCATGGTTGCCATGCTATGGCGTCTGCCCGGGTAATCCAGGGAAAAGGGCGCGAAATGATTATCTGCCATTGATTTCATGGAGGGAGGATTGACTGACGACATTTACTCAGAATCACCCACGACACTGTTTTTGCCCCATCATGCACTGGTATCTCAACCCAGAATTCCAATGGGTGGGGGAGGCTGCAGGAACTATGGGATAGCTATGGGATAGCTACCCACAGTGCAACGCTCTGGAAATCGATACTAGCCTCAGTACATGGGCGCACACCGCCAAATTAATGTGCTTAGTGTGGCCGCATTCACTTGACTTTATATAATCTGTTCCAAAAACCGGTTTCTGTAAAATCGGAATAATCCCGTAGTGTAGACATACCCTGACACAGCTTTAGAACCCTCTACCCACTATACGGCCAAGAGACAGCAACTCTCAGATCCTGTGTGGATTGTCTGATGAGCTTGGGGCCAAGAGCAAACTGTGTACCCCCTGCCAGAGCAGAAGAAGTAAAAAATAGGGGCTTCCCAAAAATGGGAAGGGAAGAAGAGAGAAGCAAGTGGAAAAGGAAGAGAATGTGCAGACACAGAACCCTACCTAAATTCTGAAATAGATTACAAGAAAAAAAGAGAGAGAGAGCAGCATAAATAAAACTTAAAAAACTTTCAGTAAGAACTGAACTAGAAACCTTTAAAACACCAGTTTTCACACTACCTTTACTTTTCTTCCAAATTCTACCAAAAGAAATTAAGACTTGCTACTAAACAACAGCTTTAAACAAGCTCAGATATTTATTTTTAAATTTGTTTTATAAGGACTAACCACTTAGTCTGTGTTCTCTTCTTCTCAGCTTCCCAAAAGGAAAGCAAGAACACTCATCAATAGCAGACAGCAAGTGCATTAAAGCAACACTATCCACTCATCTCATGCTCAGAAAAAAACACTTTAACTCCTCATCATGGTTAGCAAAGTCAGACACTTTCAACCACAATTCTCTAGTTACAAACTATAGAAATGATCCCTGAAAGTATAGTCTTATAAAACTGTGCTCGGCTACACACCCAGGCTAATGTGCACAAGCTTTCTTCCCACGGTGAATGTTTTCATACAAGGGGTTTCACCCCCAGCGAATTAAAGAACAAAAATCTAAAACCAGGTTCCCATTTCATTAAAGCACAATTGAGACAGCTTTAGAAGACTGGCCATTAGAAGATGTTTATGTCGCTATTTACAGAAACACACCTCCTGATTAGCATGTGGAGCTCCTAGCAACTAATCAAACCCTCTTGCTTTGCCATACCTCTCACAGGCTCTTCCGTACCACATGACAGCTTGTTAGGCACAGACAATCGGGACAGGTCAGCCCTTTCTAGCATGCTCCGCAGCTGTTTCTCTCCAGCTTGCTCTCAAATTCATCTGCACTAGAAGTTTTTGCAGGGTTCTATGTTACCGGTGGTACCTGCAGTAAATCAGTGGGTCTCAACCTTTAGAGACACCTGTACCCCTTTCAGGAGTCTGATTTCTCTTGCATACCCCCAAGTTTTACCTCACTTAAAAACTACTTGCTTACAAAATCAGATGCAATATTTATAAAAATAAATCACTTGAATATAAGTATTGTACTTACATTTCAGTGTATAGTATAGAGAACAGTATAAACAAATCAATGTATGAATTTTAATTTGTTACAAATTTGCTAGTGCTTTCTATGTAGCCTGTTGTAAAACTAGGCAAATATCTAGATGAGTTGCTGTACCCCCTAGAAGACCATTGGATACCCCTGTTTGAGAACCACAGCACTAAATCACCCTTACTTTTAGAACTGGTGCCACTTGACCCAAGGCATTCGGAACCATTTCAGTGCTAGCAGACAGTGGCAACACAGCTGCACTAGGTCTGTTGTTCCTCCCTGCACAATTCCCACTTGGAAAGAAGATATCTTCTGGTCTGACCCTATTTACCATTGTGAGCTGCATAGGCAACTTTCTCTGTGTTATGTGAGCAGAATCCACACATTATATACTACCTGTATGGCCCTGAGGATGTCACATCGGCCGCAGCTGCTGATTGGGCCACAGGTTGAGAATCACTAGTCTATAATTTTGCAAAGTCCATTGCCACAGGCTTTCCCCCCCATGGCTGCTGTGAGACAAGAGCACATGAAATTCATAGCAATATAAATATGAGTGAAACCCCCCAAATAGATTTACATAAAAACTAGACAGTCTCATTTTAAAACAAAGAAAAACACAGGCCACACAGGGAGTGGGGCAAGAGTCTTAAATGATTTATACCCTCTCCTACCCGCCATTCAGCATAAGAATTAACCTAAATGGATCATGACTATTTAAATAGAGCATCTTTCTCCTACAAAGCAGAATAAGACAAAAGGTTGAGGCTGTTCCCCTTCACATTTGGGAGGGAGGGGGGAGGAGTAGAAGGATTTAGAGGCTCAATCCACTTCAGATTAGGAAAGAAACCAAGCAGACTAATGATTTACTCAAAACCCATCCCAGCAAAAAGAAAACCAGACTATCTGCACCTAAGCGTTATACAAGTTTCTAAATAAAGCTATTATATCTAACCTTCCTCATAACTAGATTTCTGGTTCACTACAAAAATGCCTTCTTTTATTCAGTATACAAAGTATAACCACTCAGTCTGTGCTCTCCCCTCTTGCTTTTACAACTAGCAGTCTATACAGTAACTCCTCACTTAACGTTGTAGTTACGTTCCTGAAAAATGCCACTTTAAGCAAAACGATGTTAAACGAATCCAATTTCCCCATAAGAATTAATGTAAATGAGGGGGTTAGGTTCCAGGGAAATTTTTTTCACCAGACAAAAGACTGTGTGTGTGTGTGTATATATATATATATATATATATATATATATATATACACACACACAGTATAAGTTTTAAACAAACAATTTAATACTGGTACACAGTGATGATGATTGTGAAGCTTGGTTGAGGTGGAGGAGTTAGAGGGTGGGATATTTCCCTTACTGCTAAATGATGAACTAGCAATTGGCTGAGCCCTCAAGGGTTAACTCTCCCACTCTGCAAGGCAGCAGGAATGGAGGGAGATATGCACATTTCCCTTAAATACACTGCCTTGTTAATTAGATCAGCTTGCTGTGATCCCAGCTGCTGCAAGCTCTCTCCCTCCTGAGCCCTGCTCTATGGAAGATGGGAGTAGGGGGACACCCTGAGATTATCAGGAGCAGGGGGTAGGGGGACACCCTGAGATTAGTCCCCCCTTCCTTCACTCCCCCCAGCACAGCAAGCAGGAGTCTCGGGGAGCAGCTCCAAGGCAGAGGGCAGGAGCAGCACATGGCAGGGGGACACAGCTGAACTGAAGGCAGCTGCTGCGCAAGGAAATTAGGGGAGTGGGGAGCTGATAGGGGGTTGCCCGATCCATCCTGGTTCCAAGCCCCCACCAGCTAGCTGCAAGGGGCTGCTCTTCCTGCAAGCAGGAGACAAAGCAGGCGGCTGCCAAACAACATTAGAAGGGAGCATTACACAACTTTAAATAAGCATTTTCCCTAATTGATCAGCAACATAACAAAAGGTTAACCAGGATGACTTTAAGTGAGGCGTTACTGTAGGAGGGTTTAGGTCAGCTCAGGGGTGTGGATTTTTCATTTACTTCAGACAGAAAAAAAGAGTAACAGAAAAGAGAAGAAACAAGATGGGAAGGAAAACACCCAGTGGGGCATGGGAGATGTTGACATATGCAAATCCCTCATGTAAACCCCTCCACCCATTGCAGGGTTCCCCAGTCTTTCTCCATGGCAGGGGTTCTGTGTGTTTGATTCCACCCATAGCAAGGTCCTCCATTCTCCCCAATGGCAGGGGCTCTGTGTGAGCCGCTTTTCTCCCCATTCCACCCTCTACCCACTATAGGGCCAGGCGATAGCAACTCTCAGATCCTGTGTGGATTGTCTGATGGGCTTGGGGCCAAGAGCAAACTGCCTACCCCCTGCCAGAGCAGTAGGAGTAAAACTAGGGGCTTCCAGAAAAATGGAAAGGGAAGAAAAGTAAAGCAGAGAAGAAAGTAGAAAAAGAAGAGAAAGTGCAGACACAGGACCCCACCTAAATTCTGACATAGATTACAAGAGAAAAAGATATAGCAGCATAAAGGAATATTAAATTTTTTTTAGTAAGTACTGAATTAGAAACCTTTAAAACACCCTTTTCACACAAGATTTACTTCTCTTCCAAATCCTATCAAAACAAATTAAGTTTTGCAATTAAACAGACTATCAACAAAAACTATAAACAGATTAATGAAACAGAAAAACCCAAAAACACATTTTTAAAGTTGCTTTGTAAGGTCTAACCACTCAGTCCGTGTTCTCCCCCTCGCTACTCTCCAAAAGGAAAGCAGGAACGATCATCAACGGCAAACAACAGCTGCATTAAAGCAACACTGCCCGCTTGTTTCGCGCTCAGAAGAAACCCTGCAATTCCTGCTGTTGGTTAGCGAGATCAGACACTTGAAGCCACACTTCCCAAATTACAAGTATCAGAGGGGTAGCCGTGTTAGTCTGGATCTGTAAAAGCAGCAAAGAGTCCTGTGGCACCTTACAGACTAAGAGACGTTTTGCAGCATGAGCTTTTCGTGGGTGAAATGACTCCAGTGGAAGACTTCAAAGCAAGAACCCTTAACAAACAATTCTGTTCAAAGACAGACAAGTCTTGCAGATGCCTTCCTCTCCCTGGTTTCCCCTCTAATACTCCTAATTCCCATAAACCCACCCACTGACCTGGACTACCAATCTCTCACTGTTAACTCTTACAGCAAAACAGGGCAAAGAAAGCCTATTCAAGCACTATTCCGCAGCCCCGAGGCTCTTTTCTGCTACTTCCCGCAGAACTAGCTCAAACAGACAGTCAATTGCATCACAGCAATTCCTCGCCATTTGGGGCATTGGTGCCCCTTAGTCCCTCTGAGGTGATCGGCTGGTTCCTTCTGGCCTGAAATGCTAGGAATCTGACTCAAAGGGCCACAACCTTCCTCTTCTTCTGCTCCTATGAACTAGCCCTCGTCTGGGCAAAACGTTGACCGTTTCCTAAGTTAAAACACTGGTGTTTTCCCAACAGGAAAGGGATGGACAATTTCTCTTCTGTGGGAAGAAGAGGGAAACCATGCAATCACCTTCTGGAAGGTATATTAAGGAGGGCGGCGGAAGAACCCTCACGGACTAGACTAAGAAAGCAGCTCTTGAACTGACCTTCCAACAATGACAAACTAAAATCTGCAAGAGCAGCTTTTCAACTCAGGGGCCCAATAATAAGCTGTTACCAATAACTAACTGAAGAGTTACAAATGACTCCAAACCATACACTCTTAGAACAAACCAAACGTTAACACAAACAACAACGCATTTCTTTGCTGCTCTTCAACAGTGATACTCTCCTCCACCGTTTCTGCCAAAACCATACAAAACCCAAGAGCCAGTGGAATACACATCACAAAACAGTCCCCTGCTAGCTAGGAAACCATCTCACTAACACGAGAAACTTAAAGAAAAAAAAAGATGGAAAAATCATTGTCAGAGTTCTGAGCTTTTTTTATACTATAAAAAACTTCAGCCAGTGACACCAGTTCAGGTAATCCCTTTCTGTTTTTTCTCACAGCAGGCAATAGTCTTACCAAAGCAAAGCCTTAAAAAATTGGGTACAAACTCATAAACATTCCTCTCCACGGAAATCTTTAGTAAAAGATGAAAGATTTATACGAACTGAAGAGAAAGCAAAGTATGTAGAACACGTGGCAGAGGCACTGCCGGGGCAACCGCCTATGCTCCCAAAAGTCAGGGTGACTACTCTCACAGCCCGCTACACCGCTAGCTTTCAGAGGAAATGGAATTGAACCGATTGACAGCCCGAGTTGGATCATCGGAACCGGGGACACAGGGAGCAAAATTAGTCCCTTGACCAGGGACTCGCTTCGCTGCATGCAATGCACTGTGGCTATGCAAATAAGATGCTCAGGCCTTCTCCGGCGCTCAAAGGAGTCTTTTCTCCGGGCTGCCTCTGCTCCTTCCCTGGCTGGGCGGAGATTGGGATGGGGCAGCTGCTCTCCTGAGACAGTCCCGCTGATGCCCAGGCGCATGGAGGATGGAGCCCGGACAAGAAGCCAGAGGGCACTTGGCCCACAGCTAAAACCCGGAGCAAACGCACACACTTTGCAAAGTAACGGGTGCCGGAATCTCGGACATGAGATTCAATCTGCCCGCCGGGGTGCCACCCCGCGTTGTACCTGCTGCTTGGTCTGCCTCTGCTGCAAAGTAGCTCGCCTCGCTCAGATCCTTGGGGTTCGCTGAGCTGCAGCTCACCTTGATACACGGGAACAGCTTCAAATCATGGAATATCAGGGTTGGAAGGGACCTCAGGAGGTCATCTAGTCCAACCCAATCCCCAACTAAATCATCCCAGCCAGGGCTTTGTCAAGGCTGACCTTAAAAACCAGGAATGGACCAGCTTTCGAAACAGCCTAGTGGAGCTGAACGAAAACAGCAATAAACAGCAATAAACATCCAGGACTTCTTGCTGGGCGCCAGGGTCCAAAAGCAGCGCATTCCCTCCTGGAAAGGGCTGTGTTTCGAATGTCCGTCCAGTGCGCGTTGAAGGGAAGGATCTGTGTGCCTGGGAAGCTGCGTCCCTCCAGAGGCGCTTGAGAAGCCAAAGGGGCAGTGGGTGAGTTTGTGATGAGGTGAGTGTGAAGTGTGGAAGGGGGAGGGTGGCAAGAGGAGGTTTTGAGAGGAAAAAAGGTGCTGCTGAGCTGGTAGGTGAGGGCAAGGTCCCAGGCGGGTGTTGTGTGAGGAGCTGTGTAGGCCCGAAAAGGCATCCTGCTGGGCAAGGGCAGGTGAGGAGGGCCAGGGCTTTTCCCAGGGCTATTGCTGCAAAAAATCCCAAGAGGAACAATTCTTCTCTGCTTTAGTTACCTCCATCGCAACCCTCTCCACCTCTTCTTCTGCCTACCTAGCGGCTCTTTGATGGAGAAAGATCCTGGAGCGGATAGAATTTCTGAGATACAAACTGAGAGAGAGGCTTTGAGACCTCCTGATAGGATGTTGACACAATCTAACAGGGCTCTTGGTTGTAGCTGCCTCCTATCTCTGCTCCCTATGTTGTCAATTCTGTGCCCTCATGAAGCAGCCAAACCAGAGTACGTAGAGCACCCGGTTTAGGGCTCAAGCCCAAACCCTGAGACTAAGAGTCTTACCTCCCCTTTATCAGTGTCTACCGTACTGCTCCCTCCTTCCTCCACCTGTATATGTTTGACATCCATACCTGCCCAAGATCAAGCAATGCCAACTTTCTGGTGGGGAATAAACTGGAATTTACCCAACTAGGTGCCTTGAGCGCATGGATTCCAAAGGTATTTACGATTCCCTCTAACTTCTCTTGCCACTACTCTAAGAAAGCTCCTAAACAAGGGCTCTTCCAATGTTACAAGGGCAATTGAAACCAGGCCACCTCTTGAGGTGGAATCAAGAGGCTGTGTCAGGAGTGGGATTTGAACCCACGCCTCCTGCAGGAGACCAGAAGCCCCAGTTGTGGGAAAGACAGAGCCTTGAGTCTGGCGCCTTAGACCACTCGGCCATCCTGACGCTGGGACAAAAGCAGCTCTCTCAACCCTCCTTTTCTTCAATATTGTATGAGCCGCTCAAGGAGGCCAAGACAGCATCTCTCGTTCAACACCTACATCACATCTGGTTTTTAGACACCATCACCCTCATCTAAAGTTTCAGGTTTCCTACAACCCTGTGCCTTCTGAGGTGTTCTAATCTCCCCCCTCACTTATTAGATGGACACTAGGACAGAGGCAGAATAGAGACACTTAGCTTAACGAGAACCTCAAACTCCCGCACGGTGGGCCACAGAGTCAAGCAGCCAGCACTCACAATCGGTACCGGCCTTGTTTGGGTTTTTTTCCCAAACTAGCTCAGCACTCAGGGTGTTGAGCCCTTCTGGAAATCTTGCAAAAGAGTTTGGAGCCTGAATGGGTGTTGAGTTCTTAAGAAAACCATGTTTTTGTTTTGTTTCCCCAAGAAAATTGGGGAAAAAAGATTAAACTAGGGTGAACCTGGATGTTTATTGCTGTTTTCGTTCAGCTTCACTAGGCTGTTTCGAAAGCTGGTCCGTTCCCCATTACAGAGGGTCCAAGCAGAGCGAGTGAAGGAACCCCTGTGCTCAGCATCACAACCTGAGCCCGAGGAAAAGCCCTGAAACACGCTCAAATGACGCTTTAGGTTCATCCATCAGAATCACAAGAGCAAGACAAAGACATCTCAAGAGGAAGAGTCCTCGGCTTTCATTTACCCCATCGCAACCCTCTTCACTTCTTCTTCTGCCTACCTAGAGGCTCGTCCAGGAAAATCACTCAACTGATTATAATTTGGACAGAGAAACCCAGGGAGGGCTTGTGCTCCCCCTCCATGTGAGCGGATAGCATTCTGACTTCGTCTACGGGGTCTCTCAGCTTTGGCTTCCCCAGTTTGTCAACTCGGTGCAGGCAGGAAGCAGGCTCTCCTCGGCTTTGGCAAGCCACTTTCTGTCCAAATTGGGAAACCGGTCCAGTCTCCATTCCCCTGTGAGAACAAGAGCAGAGAGTTCACCAGCTGAACCCAATCCGAGGCATTGAAAAAAATGGAATTATGCTTCCCGTTCCTCCGTCAGGATCACCAGGGAAACACACCAAAATCCCAAGAGGAACAACTCGTCTCTGTTTTATTTACCCCCAACGCAATCCTCTCCGCTTCTTCTGCCTCCCTCGAGGCTCTTCCAGGGACAAAACTCATTGAGCTGATAGGATTTGGGGGATGGAAATGGAGAGAGGGGGTTTGACACCTCCTGAGAGGATGTGGACGCGATAGAACAGCTCTCTCGGTTTTAGAAGCCTCCTAGCCTGGCTCTTTTGTTGTCAATTCTGTGCCATCAGGAAGCAGCGAAAGCAGGGTAGGGAGGGCACCCGGTGACGTTGCACTCCATACGTTTTATGAAAAGATGCTTATAAGTGTGAGTATGATGTAAGTGGAATATGCTTGATGCAAAAGGTCTCTTGTAAGGTATCATAACAAAGGTTCTAACCTACTGAATATATGCCTCCTATTTGTATGCATGTCTCATTCTTGTCTCTGAAGCTGGAAATATGAAGTCTAACTCTGAGGTCCTATTGTAATTGTGCAAAGCGTGGGCCACTAATGGCGGTTTAAAACTTTGACGGCTCCCATTGACAATTGGTTGTAAATGGTTTATTGACCTGCAAACCTTCCTGTGTACATGTGGGCCAACCCAGGAAGAATGGAAACTAGGGGTCTTACAGAGACCACGATAGTGGAATCCATCTTAAATCTGGTATTTTTCTGTTTAGAAGGAAGGGTGAGGACCCAGAGAGACAAAAGATTCCCGCCTTATGCCAAAGCTATAAAAGGGGGTGAAGCAGGACAAAGGGGCTCAAGCATCATTTGAGTTTGTTTCAGTGCCTTCGGTTGGGCTAAGGTTGTGACCCTGAGCACAGGGGTTCCAGCTCTTAACCCCTGAGGGAATGGACAATGGACCAACTTTTCTCTGAGTCCTGAAGCTGGGCTGCAGCCTGGCCTAGGAGGCAGCCCTATCGGTTGACCTACTGGCTCAAAGTCACTTGGGTGGTGTTGGTGTTCCCCAGGGATGCTGAAGGGCCTATGGGAGGGAGGCTCAATGCTCCCCCCTATCAGTCAGGGCGGAAGAGGAGGGCTGCAAGAGTGAGCAGGTTGTTGGCTGGGCCTTCTAGCGTTCGGTTGGGGACGAGGTGGGGAACGTGAACTGGGAGAAATGGTTGCTGGCCTGTGAGGAATGGCTCAGCCAGTGGCGTAAGTGGACCTCGTCATTATCTATAAGGTTGTGATGCTCAAGACCCATCTGTGGGGAATTTCTTCAGCCACGTATTTCCCCCTGCTCCACGAGTGCTGCTGAGACCGAACACGGTGGCCTTCCACTTCTTGTGGGGCAATAGGATGTCCCCACCTAGTCAGGAGAAGTGTGGCTTTTCTGCCATATTAGAAGAGGGGTTGGGCCTGGTGGGCTTTGAAGCCTCGTATGGCTCTACTGTTTTGTGTTTCAATTTTCAGTGTGTGGCTGAGCTGGAGGGCAGGTCAGGCCCGAGGGGAATGGTCGGGCAAATGCAAAGAACGCAACTGACTCTTCCGATATGGCCGTATGTTCTTTTTACCCCACTGGGTGCAGCACCGGGTATGGGATGGCCGATGGTGGGGGAAGGGGGAGCCCCCCCTCTAGTGTTCTTCTACCCCCACCTTACACCTTACACGATTTTCAGTGGATGGCTAGGTGGAAGGTGCTTGCAGGATGGCTTCATCCACAACAGTGGCCGCCTTCACAGCAGCGGCGGCCACAGCAGCAAGACCCCCCCCCCCGCCTTTGGCTCAGTCTGAACAGAGGTCAATGTACCACTGGGTGAGACAGGCCAATTTTAGGGAGCTTCCTCTGAAGGTGAGCAACTGTCCCCAGAACTTACTGACAGGAGCTTTAAAGTATTTGCAAATGTGCACGGACGGCATGTGCAGAGCAAAGGCTGCCCGGGGCACTGTGTCAGGCTCTGGCACCGCTTGAGACAATGGACCATCTTCAGCCACCAGGCAACCCAGGATCTACGGCAGGAATGGGGTGAGGAAGCAAGTCAAGCTGAGCAAGGCAGGCAAAAATTCATCTCCCCTTCGTGGGCGCTCGCAATGATTCCCTTTTTGTGTGCCAGGGCTGACAAAAACCTCCCAGACAGAGAAGCAGCAGGCCAAAAAGCCGTCTACACCAACATTCCACACAAAAATGGATTACAAGCCATCAGGAACAGTATCCCCGATAATGTCACGGCAAACCTGGTGCCTGAACTTTGTGACTTTGTCCTCACCCATAACTATTTCAGATTTGGGGACAATGTATACCTTCAAGTCAGTGGCAGTGCTATGGGTACCCTCATGGCCCCACACTATGCCAACATTTTTATGGCTGACTTAGAACAACGCTTCCTCAGCTCTCATCCCCTAACGCCCCTACTCTACTTGCCCTACACTGATGACATCTTCATCATCTGGACCCATGGAAAAGAAGCCCTTGAGGAATTCCACCATGATTTCAACAATTTCCATCCCACCATCAACCTCAGCCTGGACCAGTCCACACAAGAAATCCACTTCCTGGACACTACAGTGCTAATAAGCGATGGTCACATAAACACCACCCTATACCGTAAACCTACTGACCATTATACTTACCTACATGCCTCCAGCTTTCACCAGAGCACACCACACAATCCATTGTCTACAGCCAAGCTCTAAGATACAACCACATTTGCTCCAATCCCTCAGACAGAGACAAACACCTACAAGATCTGTATCAAGTGTTCTTACAACTACAATACCCACCTGCTGAAGTGAAAAAACAGATTGACAGAGCCAGAAGAGTACCCAGAAGTCACCTACTACAGGACAGGCCCAACAAAGAAAGTAACAGAACCCCACTAGCCGTCACCTTCAGCCCCCAACTGAAACCTCTCCAGTGCATCATCAAGGATCTACAACCTATCCTGAAGGACGATCCCTCACTCACAGATCTTGGGAGACAGGCCAGTCCTTGCTTACAGACAGCCCCCCAACCTGAAGCAAATACTTACCAGCAACCAAACAACAAAAACACTAACCCAGGAACCTATCCTTGCAACAGAGCCCATTGCCAACTCTGTCCACATATCTATTCAGGGGACACCATCATAGGACCTAATCACATCAGCCACACTATCAGAGGCTCATTCACCTGCACATCTACCAATGTGATATATGCTATTATGTGCCAGCAATGCCCCTCTGCCATGTACATTGGCCAAACCAGACAGTCTCTACGTAAAAGAATAAATGGACATAAATCACATGTCAAGAATTATAACATTCAAAAATCAGTTGGAGAACACTTCAGTTTCTCTGGTCACTCATTTACAGACCTAAAAGTCGCAATATTACAACAAATAACCTTCAAAAACAGACTCTCACGAGAGACTGCTGAATTGGAATTAATTTGCAAACTGGACACCATTAAATTAGGCTTGAATAAAGACTGGGAGTGGATGGGTCATTACACAAAGTAAAACTATTTCCCCATGTTTATTTGTCCCACTACTGTTACTCACACCTTCCTGTCAACTGTTGGAAATGGGCCATCCCGATAATCACTACAAAAGGTTTTTTTCTCCTGCTCATAATAGCTCACCTTAACTGCTCACTCTTGTTATTGTGTGTATGGCAACACACATTTTTTCATGTTCTCTGTGTGTGTATATATATCTATATATCTATATAGATATATATATCTTCCTGCTGCATTTTCCACTGCATGCATCTGATGAAGTGGGTTTTAGCCCACAAAATCTTATACTCAAATAAATTTGTTAGTCTCTAAGGTGCCACAAGTACTCCTCTTTCTTTCTGCAGATAAATGAATGGAGGTTAAGTCCATGAATGGCTATTAGCCAGGCTGGGTAAGGAATGGTGTCCCTAGCCGCTGTTTGTCAGAGAGTGGAGATGGATGGCAGGAGAGAGATCATTTGATCTTTACCTGTTAGGTTCACTCCCTCTGGGGCACCTGGCATTGGCCACTCTTGGCAGATAGGATGCAGGGTTGGATGGACCTTTGGTCTGACCCAGTATGGCCATTCTTATGTTCTTATGAAGGGAGGGGCAGAGCCCTACAACAGAGTTTCTGTAGTGTAGTGGTTATCACGTTTGCCTAACACGCAAAAGGTCCATGGTTTGAAACCAGGCAGAAATATGCTGGGCTAATTTTCCCAGCTCCTAGTGGCCTGTCCCTGCTGTTGGAGGAGCAGCAGTGATTTCTATGCTCAAAAGGTCTGTTATACTTCCCCCGCTCCCACTTTTGTCTCCTCTCCCTCTCTGAATGCCCGTGAAGTGGTTTTCCCTGTCCCGCTCCCTCCTGGAATGCTCCTGGGATGAATGGGATGGTTGAAGAGCAGAAGAGCTCCCAGGTAGACAAGGTGTCTGGGACGCTAATTAGGCAGCACTCACACACCCAGAGCATGGACACTGCCCAAGGTGGAGTGTGACCAACCAGATGCAGCCAAGTCATCTCTAGTTGCAGGCCACTAGGTGCAGGTCCCTAAAAGGGGAAGGGGCCCTGTGCTCAGGGGAGCACTCACAAGCTTGTACCTCCAGTGAATGCCCTTTGCCTGGACCGCCTGGCCAGTGGTTCTCTGTGTTATATTTCATTGTGCCTCAGGAAGACTTACCTTCATCGCACCGTCCACAGCTGCGCTGTGGGACACTTACCTTGCAGAATCCTGACATCTCCAGTGCTGTGCCTGTTCTGGGAGCGTGAGTATGCAAGTGTGAGTGTGACACTCCCCACTTCTTCTTTTGAGCTTAGCTGTCAGTATAATAAATGTGCTGCTTTCTGCCAAACTCTGGTGGGTCATTAGTCCTCCCTACGCTTACTAGCTGGCCCAATTTTGGGTAACACCTGCGATAACCCCAACCCCTGCATGGCAGAGGGTACTGAAATGAGCTGAGAAAAAGCCTTGGCATCAGCAGGGGAAAGCTAGAGGATCTGGGCCAGTCACCTTTTGAAGTCTTGTGGCTTGGTCTCCTCTGCCCTTGGAGGTTGGCCTATGGAAGCCGGCTCTTCTGTGTGACTTGCCAAAGGAGGAAGTGAGGCGGGAATGGGGCAAAAGAGGAAAGTCGAGCTGAGGAAGGCAGGGCAGAAGCTAAACGCCTCAGTGCAGCTAAGTGGGATTAGTAGAGCGTCACCAGTCGTTCTGCAAAGCCTGGGGAGATGCGATTGGCTACTGGGAGGTAGAATCCTGTGCCTGCCTCTTGGCTTCCCAGGGATGGCTACTTGCAGCCCAGGAGAAGGAGGATGGTTCTGGGTGAAAGAAAGACAAGCAAAGCTCTGGGAGGAAATTTAGGTGCGGGCTCTGCGCTGGGGGAGGGGGTTGGGGTACAGGCGGGGTGGCGCTTACCCCGGGCACTGCAGCTCCCAAAGTGACTGGTACACACAACCCTCTGGCAGCAGCTCCTAGGTGGGCCGTGCTAGGAGGTCTCCGTGTGCCGCTCCCTGCAGGCACTGCCCCCAGAGCTCCCAGTGGCTGCAGTTCCTGGCCAATGGGCGCTGCGGAGTTTGTACTTGGGGCAGGGGCGGTGAATGGAGACACTCCCCCTGCCCCAGGGGATGCTGGGACATGCCAACCACTTCTGGGAGCGGCACGGAGGGACGGAGGCAGAGTGGGCAGGGAACCACCTTAGTGCTGCTGGCACATCTCTGCACATCCATTGGGGGAGGGGAGCAGAGGGCCTCCACGTGCTTCCTGGGGTAGGGGCAGAACACAGAGCTGCCTCCCCTCCCGGGTCTATTACAGGAGTGGGTGGGTGGGGTCTTTTGGCCTGCAAGGTGCAGCAGGTCGGTCTAGATGATCACACTGGTCCCTTCTGACCTTAAAGGCCCTGAATCTAAAAGGGAGAGGGAAGTAAAGAATTAAAAAAAAAATAAACCAAACATTGTAATACCAGGATGACTCCAACAGCTCATTGTATAGTACTGCCCCTTTCGTCCTTCCTTGTGTGTTGAATGACCTGCAGGACATTGATTCTCTCATTCCATTGATAAACTGATACAATGTGACTGAAATTAAACCAATTCCCAGCAAAAAAAAATCTCACTTGTCTGCAAATCGAACCCAAGTCAACTGCTTGGAAAACAGCTAAGCTCACCACTATACCACCAATGCATCTGGCAAAAGTACCACTTATGCTTGCCCAATGAGGCTAGATCAGTATTGAGGCGCTTTTCTGCCTGTTAAAATGTACTGGATTCTCATCACTAAAAAAAACCCACCTCCATCTTCACTTGGGTTTGAACCATCAGCCTTTCAATTAGCCACCAAAGTTGTTTATCAGAGGGTGTGTCAACACTACGGGATTATTCCAATTTTACATAAACTGTTTTTTGGAAAGATTGTATGAAGTCGAGTGCACGCGGCCACACTAAGCACATTAATTCGGCGGTGTGCGTCTATGTACTGAGGCTAGCGTCGATTTCCAGAGTGTTGCACTGTGGGTAGCTATCCCATAGCTATCCCATAGTTCTCACAGTCTCCCCCGCCCATTGGAATTCTGGGTTGAGATCCCAATGCCTGATGGGGCAAAAACAGTGTCGTGGGTGATTCTGGGTAAATGTCGTCACTCAGTCCTCCCTCCATGAAAGAAATGGCAGACAATCATTTCATGCCATTTTCCCTGGATTACCCGGGCAGATGCCATAGCACGGCAACCATGGAGCCCGTTCAGCCTTTTTTCACTGTCACCGTATGTCTACTGGATGGTGCTGACAGACGCGGTACTGCAGCGCTACACAGCAGCATCCCCTTGCTTTTTGCAAGTTAGTAGAGATGGTTACCAGCCATACCGTCCCATCTGCTGCTTTGCAAGTTGACAATGACAGTTGCTGGTTATACTGAACCATTTGCTGCTGTCATGGGTGCTCCTGGCTGGCCTTGGTGAGGTTGGCTGGGGGCATATGGACAAAAATGGGAATGATTCCCCAGGTCATTCCCTTCTTTAAGTTTTGTCTAAAGGGAGAGTCAGTCCTGTCTAGACTATCAGGCAAGCCTACAAAAGAACCAGAGAAGCAAATGGCCAATACAGGTCAGAACCCCAGACATCCCGCAGAAATGATGAGCTGCATGCCATTCTAGGGGGTGCCCCTGCAACAACAACACCCATTGCTTCCCTCCTCCCCCACCCCTCCTGGGCTACTCTGGCAGTTATCCCCCCATTTGTGTGATGAAGTAATAAAGAATGCATGAATATGAAACAGCACTGACTTTATTACCTCTGCAAGTAGAGCTCAAAGCGGGGAGGGGAGAGCAGCATCCAGCTGCTATGATATTCCAGGCAGGAGTGAATCTCCATTAGACAAAGCTTAAAGGAGAGAATGACCTGAGAGTCAATCCCATTTTTGCCCAGGCGCCCCCGGGCGACCTCACCGAGGCCAGCCAGGAGCACTCACAGGACGACGATGACAGATACCAATCCTACTGTACCGTCTGCCATCGGGAAGGGAAGGGGATGCTGCTGTGTAGCACTGCAGCACCACATCTGCCAGCAGCATCCAGTAGACATACGGTGACATTGAAAAAAGGCGAGAAATGATTTTTTTCCCTTTGCTTTCACGGGGGTAGGAGGGGGCGACGACATATACCCTGAACCACCCGCAACAATGTTTTTGACCCTTCAGGCTTTGGGAACTCAGCCAAGAATTCAAATGGTTTTCAGAGAGTGTGGGAACTGTGGGATAGCTACAGTCGTCAGTCGCCCCTCCCTCCATGAGCATCCATTTCATTCTTTGGCTTTCTGGTACGCTTGTCTCAGCTCCTTAAGTTTCAGCACTGTGTTGAGTCCCTGTTGTGGCCTCTGTCCATCATAGCCTAGGGGATTTTTTTAAATGTTTTGGCATTTTGTCTTTTGGAACGGAGTTCTGATAGAACAGATTCATCTCCCCATACAGAAATCAGCTTCAGTATCTCCCCTACAGTCCATGCTGGAGCTCTTTTTTGATTCTGGGACTGCATGGTCACCTGTGCTGATCAGTGCTCCACGCTGGGCAAACAGGAAATGAAATTCAAAAGTTCGTGGGGCTTTTCCTGTCAACCTGGCCAGTGCATCCGAGTTCAGATTGCTGTCCAGAGCGGTCACAATGGTGCACTGTGGGATAGCGGCCGGAGGCCAATACCGTCGAATTGCGGCCACACTAACCCTAATCCGACATGGCAATACTGATTTCAACGCTACTCCCCTCGTCGGGGAGGAGTACACTACGTCTTCACTACCCGCCGTATCGGCGGGTAGCAATCAATTTCTTGGGGATCGATATATCGCGTCTCATCTAGATGCGATATATCAATCCCCGAACGCGCTCCTGTCAATTCTGGAACTCCACCAACCCGAACGGCGGTAGCGGAGTCGACATGGGGAGCTGCGTCATTGGTCCCACGCCATGAGGACGGTAGGTAATTCGATCTAAGAAACTTCGACTTCAGCTACGTTATTCACGTAGCTGAAGTTGCGTATCTTAGATCGATTTCCCCCCATAGTGTAGACCAGCCCAGATATCAGTATTAAGAGCCCTTTATATCGATATAAAGGGCTTCGTTGTGTGGAGGGGTGCAGGGTTAATGTGATTTAACGCTGCTAAATTTGATATAAACTCGTAGTGTTGACCTGGTGAGGCTAATCATCTAGTGGAACAAGCTCCGCAAGGGACATGGTTAATTCCCCATCACTGCCCTGTGTAAATCAAGACCGCAGCTCTTGCTGCAAGACACCTGGTGTGTGGGTGTCCCTGTTCCCCCTTCAGAACCTCTGGTACATGGTGCTTCCCTCCTCCCAGTTCAAGAGCCCCATCATGTGGGTGCTCCCATCCAGGATCTCCGGTGTGTCTCTGTCCCCCACACCATGAACTAGCTCCAGTGTGTGGTTTCCCCTGCCTGTCCCCATCCGGGATCTGTGGGTGTCTCTGTTACCCTTTTCAAGATCCGTGTTGCTTGGGTGCGTCCCTCCCCCCAAGTCAGAATCCCGAGCATGGGGGTGCTCCCATCCCCCCATCCAGTCTCTGCGGGGTGGGGGTGTCTAAGAAGAGACCGTGTCTCACTGTCTTGCCCAGGCTATGCTGCAGGGGCTATTCACAGGCGCGATCCCACTACTGATCGGCACGGGAGATTTGACCTGCTCCATTTCTGACCAGGGCCAGTTCACTCCTCCTTAGGCAACCTGGGGACCCCAAGCTTCCCTGGGATCACCATATTGATGCTGAACTTAGTGTAGACACCTGCTCGGCACAGCCCCCTGCAGCCCAGAACTCCTGAGCTCAAGCGATCTGCCGGCTTCAGCCTCCCCAGGCACTGGGATCACAGGCACCAGCCACGGGGCCCAGCTTGTTTTGCAGCCTGGCAGCTGGAGCTTTAAACTCTGCTTGTGAGCTCTGTGCCTTGGCCAGTGGGGGACAGCCTGGGACTGGGAAATGCTCCTGCTTCTCCCACCCCCGTCTCATGTCGAGCTGCAGGCGCCGCTGTCCTCTCATGTAAGATCCCGGATGTTTCGGTGCCCCCTTCCCCTGCCCAGGTGTTCGGGTACCTCTGCCCCCCATACAGAATCCTGGATGTGTGGGTGTCCGTCCCTCTGCAGAGGATCCCAGAGTGTGGATGCCCTTGACCCCCCTACAAGATCCTGGGTATGTGGGTGCCACTCTCCCCCCCTAGAAGATATCTGGTGGGTGGGTGCCCCTGTTTGCCCTTACAGCATCCCTGGTGCACGGGGGCCTCCCTCCGTCCCAACTCAGGGTCCCCAGGGTGTGAGTGCTCCCATCCCCCGATACAGGCTGGGGGGGGGTATAACTGGCTCTCCCTGTCCTGCCCAGGTGGTGCCACAGCAGCTGTTCACAGGGGCAGCAACCCCACTGTCACCCTGCAGCTTTAACCTGCTCCAGGGGTGACCTACGTCACCCCCCCTTTGGGAGCCTGGGGACCCCGAACTTCCCAGAATCACCTGATGCCGAGCTTAGCACGGACACCAGCTCAGCCTGGCAGGGAGCTGCCCTGAGCCCTGACAATCAGCTTCCCTCCGCCTCCTGCTGCACAGCGAGGATCCCACGCGAGAGGCTTTGTGCCCCGCGTGTCCAGCCAGGTCCCTCCCAGCTCCAGCTTTCAACTCTGCTTGTGAGCTCCCCTCTCCGGCCACACGGGGGCAGCACTAACGGCCTCATCTAAATTGGAGCCATCAGACTGCAGATTATAACCGAGCGGGAGATTATAACCCAGGAAGCCAAATCCTTCCCCAAACTGACAGTTGAAGCAGAAGATCCCCTTGGAAAGATCAGGATTTTTGCCTTTAAAAACAAGGAAAATGTGCATTGTTCTCTTCTGTCTACAGTGAGAGATTGAAGAAGCTCAATTGATTTCATTGACTGGAGGTTAAGAGGTGATTTAATCACTGTTTTAAATACGTTTTACAAATTCCCAGAGGGGGGGATATGTGATTTAAAGGGTTCTTTAATTCACCAGACAAAGATTGAACAAGACCCCATTGGCTTGCAGTCGATGTCAGAAAATCCCAACTGGAAATGATCAGTGATGAGCTGCCAAATTTTTAACAACCGGTTCCCTCCTCCCTCCAAAATTTTAACAACGGGTTCCCTCCTTCCCCCCCGCTCGGGGGGGGGGTCGTGCCCCATCCAACCCCTCATGTTCCTTGACACACACACACTCCGAGACCCCTGACCCATCCCCCCCTTCCCTGTCCCCTGACTGCCCCTTGCCGCCCCACCCAAACCCTCCTCTCATTCTCAATGGCCCCCCAGAACCCCTACCCCATACAACTACCCCTTCTCTCTATCCCTGAGTGCCCCCACCACCTCATCCAACCCTGCTCTTTCCTGACTGCTCCCCGGGACCCTTGCCCCCATTCAATCCCCCTGTTCCCTGCCCTCTGACCCCCCCACCCCCAAACTCCCCTACCCTCTCTCCAATACCCCCTCCCTGCCCCCTTACCGCGCTGCCTGGACGTGGCTGGGCCGGGACAGGAGTCGCGCGGCCGGAGCCGGAGGATGCGGCGGGAGCCCAGCGGCCGGAGCCAGGTGGCTGGCCGGGTGGAGCCAGGGAGGGCTGCGGCCAGAGCTGGAGCCGGGCAGCCGGGGCCGCCGCCACGGCCAGACCCGCGCTGCCGGAGCCTGGCCCCCTGGCAAAACAGCAGGGGCGGCTGGAGCCACGGAGCCAGGCCGGGCTGGAGGTGGGGGGCCGTGTCCAGAGCCGAGCATCCCGGTAGGTGGGGGCACAGCAGGGCCGGGGGGGGGTGCGGCCGGAGCCGGGCGGCCGGGCAGGGGTTCGGGGGGGGGTCGGGGACGCGGGGCCGTGCCGCAGCCGGTGAGGGTCGGGTGGGGACCCGGGGACGGGGGGGCCGGGTGGCCAGGCGGGGTCGCGGCCGGGGACGCGGGGCCGGGGAGGGGCGCGGCCTGGGCCGGGGGGGGACGCGGGGCCGTGCCACAGCCGGTGAGGGTCGGGCGGGGACCCGGGGACAGGGGGGGGGCGGGCAGGGTCGCGGCCGGGAACGCGGGGCCGGGAACGCGGGGGGGGGGGAACACGGCCAGGGAGGGTCGGGCGGGGACCCGGAGACGGGGGGGGGCCAGGTGGCTGGGGAGGGGCCGGGCAGGGTCGCGGCCGGGAACGTGGGGGGGGGGACGCGGCCAGGGAGGGTCGGGTGGGGACCCGGGGAGGGTGCGGCCGGAGCTGGGCGGCCGGGGAGGGGTTCGGGGGGGGTCGGGGACGCGGGGCCGGGGAGGGGCGCGGCCTGGGATGGGGGGGGCCGCGGGGCCGTGCCGCAGCCGGTGAGAGTCGGGCGGGGACCTGGGGACGGGGGGGGCCGGGCCGGGTCGTGGCCGGGAACACGGGGCCGGGAACGTGGGGGGGGACGCGGCCAGGGAGGGTCGGCTGGGCACCCGGGGACGGGGGGGACGGGTGGCCAGGCAGGGTCGCGGCCGGGGACGCGGGGCCGGGGAGGGGCGCGGCCCGGGACGGGGGGGGACGCGGGGCCGTGCCACAGCCGGTGAGGGTCGGGCAGGGACCCGGGGACAGGGGCGGGGCGGGCAGGGTCGCGGCCGGGAACGCGGGGCCGGGAACGCGGGGGGGGGGGGGAACACGGCCAGGGAGGGTCGGGCGGGGCCCCGGGGCGGGGGGGGGGGCCGGGGGGCCGGGCAGGGTCGCGGCCGGGAACGCGGGGCCGGGAACGTGGGGGGGGACACGCGACCAGGGAGGGTCGGGCGGGGACCCGGGGACGGGGGGGATGGGTGGCCAGGCAGGGTCGTGGCCGGGAACGCGGGGGGGGGGGGATGCGGCCAGGGAGGGTCGGGCGGGGACCCGGGGAGGGGGCGGCCGGAGCCGGGCGGCCGGGGAGGGGTTCGGGGGGAGTCGGGGAAGCGGGGACGGGGAGGGTCGCGGCCGGGGACGGGGGGGGGGACGCGGGGCCGTGCCGCAGCCGGTGAGGGTCGGGCGGGGACCCGGGGACGGGGGGGGACGGGCAGGGTCGCGGCCGGGAACGCGGGGCCGGGAACGCGGCCAGGGAGGGTCGGGCGGCTACCCGGGGATGGGGGGGGGCCGGGCAGGGTCGCGGCCGGGGAGGCGGGGACGGGCCGCGGCCAGGGACCGGCCGGGGCACACGCCCCCCACCCCCCTAGTTTCCTACCTCAGCGTCGTCTTCCTGGGCCGGGGAAGCCTGCTTGCTTCTCAGCCCTCCCAGGCTTCCCGCGCGAACAGCTGATTCGCGGGAAGCCGTGGGGGAGGAGAAGCAAGGAGGAGCTTCATGGCAGGAGGTGGAGGCAGTATTCGCAACGGTTCACACGAACCGTTTGCTAAAATTAGACGCCGGACAGAGAACTTTAGCATCCGGTTCTCTGTCCAGTGTCTAATTTTAGCAAACGGTTCGCGCGAACCGTTGCGAACCGTCTGCAGCTCACCCCTGGAAATGACTATTTTTTAACCATGAGGCTAATTATCTAGTGGAACAAGCTCCGCAAGGGAGGTGGTAAATTCCCCATCACTTGCAGTTTGTAAATCAAGACCGCAGCTCTTGCTGCAAGACACCTGGTGTGTGGGTGTCCCTGTTCCATGTTTCGGGATCCCTGGTACATGGTCCCTCCCTCCCACCAGTTCAGGATCCCCACAATGGGTGCTCCCATCCCCCCATACAGTCTCTGTGGGGGAGGGGGAGTGTATAAAAAGAGACCATGTCTCACTGTCTTGCCCAGGCTACGCTGCAGGGGCTATTCACAGGCGCGACCCCACTACTGATCCGCATGGGAGTTTTGGGCCGGTTCACCCCTCCTTAGGCAACCTGGGGACCCCAAGCTTCCCCGGGATCACCATATTGATGCCGAACTTAGAGCGGACACCCGATCGGCACAACGCCCCGTGGCTGGGAGCTCTGGGATCCACCCACGGCAGCTGGGAGCTGTGGGGTCCATCTGTGGTGGCATGGGCCTGTGGGAGCCCCTTCCGCCACTGGTGGCTGATAGCTGTGGGGCCCCCACCGGCTGACAGCTCCAGTCTTGCTGCCCCAGGGCTGAGGCGGAAAATGTCACTGAGATCTCTGAAAGTCACAAATTCTGTGACCCCCTTTATATAATCTTAGCCTTAATAGTTGTTGACTGTCTCTCTCAATCTAGTGGTCTGCTCTAGCGCGCATGGGACAGGGAAGACAGAAGCTCACCCCCCAGCACAGGTTTGGGCAGCAATGGCTCTTGGGCTATTTGCTGTGCATGCAGACGACTTGTCCAGGCCGGTGGAGCAGCTCAGCCAGATGAGGAGCTGGAAGAAGGAGACCTGAGCAGCCTGGCCATCCCACTTTTTCTCCACAGCCACTGCCTGTCAGCAGGATTCCTCCTTCTCCTCAGTGAGACCAAATCTAAGCACCTAGATAGCTGGTCTGTCCGCTGCACCCCAATCCCTCATGCCTGAGCCTCCCTGCCAAGTCCTGTACCTGGCTCCAGAGAATTGTCTCACATCTCGCTGGGAACTCGACTTCTTGTGCCCAGAGAGTCTCGGCCCCACTCAGTAGAGGACCTGAGAAACACAGTGTCTGCCTTTTGCAAATAACTGCTTGGAGAGGTTTTGTTCCTGTGACCACGTGGCCTAACGGATAAGGTGTCTGACTTCAGATCAGGCGATTGAGGGTTCAAGTCCCTTTGTGGTTGTGTTTGTCCAGTTTTACCTTTGTGCTGAACGTCCTGCTCCCTTCAGGGCTGGAACCTCTTCTTGGCTGCTCAGGCCAATGCTCTGGCTTCAGCTAGAGCCCCGGGAAGGAGTTGGGGGTTGGGAGTCGCAAAAGCTGGGGCATGAGCCCCACGTGCTTCCAGTCTCGCCTTTGCCCTTCCTGACTTGCCAAAGAAAATGGGCGGCTGCCCGTCTAGAGTGTGGAGCAGTTTCCTTCTTCCAAGTGTGCGCCTGTCCCTGTGCTGGAGGGTACTTGCTAAATAGCACCTTGGGAGCCTGGGTGTTTCTCTGCTTCTCGCCAGCTGGGGAAAAGCCTCTTGGGGTAAAATCTCCTGCCCCACTGCCAAAGTGAGCACCTTGAGGGGGGCTGGCCCTGCTTTCCTACCGTCTTCTGATGTTGGCCACAGAGCATCAGCAGCTGGCTGTGGGTGGTTTTCAGTGGGTGTTTGCCATGCCAGGGAGCAGGGAGCAGCCTGGCTGGGTGTCTCTGTGGCTGTCTGCTGGCCACGCATAGGCATGGTTCTCCCCTCCTCTGGCCCTGCCCTTGGTTGCTCTGTGGCTTTTAAGCCTTCCCTTGGAGCTGTCAGCACCAGCCGCCTCTGTCCTAGGTGCCCAGAGGAGGAGAGGTGCTGGGCTCCAGCCTGGGACTCTGCCTCCCTCCTGCCTTTCCCTGGCTATGAAACCTGGCCCTGACACTCCTTTCTTCAAGCGCCATGTGGGCAAGAGGAAAAGTGTGGTAGAAAGCACAAGGGCCAAACTTGTGGGCATCAGAAAACCCAAACACTCAGTCAAACCATAGTCACTTCTAGACCCCATTCCAACCAAAGACCTGGCTCCAGTGGGTAAGAGTCACTCAGCACAAGGTAAACAACTCATTCTTATACAGCTGGAGATAGGAAAGCACTTGGATCTCCAGGGATTTTCCACAAGGTCCCACTGAGATTTGAACTCAGATTTCAGCATGCCAACCCTTACACCATGGGACCGGCTTGTGCTAGTTTCTCTGAACATTGGTGACCCTATCATAGGGTACCAGGGTTGGAAGGGACCTCAGGAGGTATCTAGTCCAACCCCTGCTCAAAGCAGGGCCAATCCACAGACAGATTTTTATCCCAGATCCCTAAATGGCCCTCTCAAGGACTGAGCGCACACACCTGGGTTTAGCCGGCCAGTACTCAAACCACTAAGCTCCCCCTCCCTCACAGGGCCAGCTTGTGTAAGGGACTGTTGGCCCTTTACTAAAACTGAGTGGGGTTTTTTGGTTGGCTAGTTCCCAGTCCCAGTAGAAGGGGGAAGGGTCAATGGGAAATCAGGCCCCTGAGACTGACAGGCCCCTGGGGCAATGGTCACCAACTGGTAGGGAACAAGTGAGAATTTGTTAATGAGTAAAATTCCTGGTGAAAATTGCAAAGCTGTGGAGAGTTTGAAAAGTTCCAGTGAATTTACACATGAAGATACAAACAGAGAGACAACTAGAGAGAAAGAGAACATCACAGACTGCACAGGCCCACACAGACATAAACAAAAACCAAACCCACACAGCACACAGAGCCATATACACATAAGGGAAAGTCACACAAAACATAAAACAAATCCACACCAAAAAATACAGCAAAAGCCCACAACAGGAAACCACAAAAACCACATACCAAAAGAATACTTGGCAAAAAACAATCTGCACGCAAAAGTCACACACACACACACACACACACACAAAACTATGCAAGGCATCCACAAAAATCACACAGGACCCACATGCACATCAACACAACAGACAACAAAACCCCCCAACATACAGAAAGCCAGGCAGGGTTTGAGTCTCACAGCAAAGAGGGTGAGCACACAGGTGGTTTGGGGAGCAAAGACTGAGTGGGAGTCTGGGGCAGTGCTCTGGGCTCTGCTCGACCCCTCCTGACACAGGCGGCTGGTGGAGAGCAGAGCCTGGTAGATCTGTGGACTCTGCCCTGCTCTCTGTAAAGCAAGGGGACCTCGGTGTCTTCTGAGCTGCAATTGTATTTTCTGCACGGCAAAATGATTGGCAGAAGCCATGTGATTAAAGGAAGCTAGTGCTGTAGGTGAGGTTTGAACTCACAGCTTCAGCATGACTCCACTCAACACTGCTACTAGACAGCCTGTGCACTAACCCATTGCACCTTTGCTTCCTGACTGTGGGTCTTTTCTCCTTAATTCATGGATGGATTAGCGGAGTGTGGCGGGGGGTTGCATTAGCTAAAACAAATCCATATTAAAGGCTGCAGGATGGCAGCAGCAGAGGTGGGGAGCCTCCTTCCATGTGCTAGAGCTGGTTCCCCGTTCTGTTGCTCAGGGGAAGGCTGGTGCTTTGAGCCCACCCGGTGCTGGAATGTCCCATGGGTGAGATTAACAAGACTTTTGAGAGGGGAAGGGAGGGGAAGTCTTTTCTATCCCTGCCTAGCTCCATTGGTTTCCTGTGGCCCTTTCGGCTCTCTGCTCCCCTGTTGGGGAGATGCAGAGACAAGCCCCCATCTGGGTGAGGCACCGAGAGGCTGTGTCCCATGGCGTGTGGGGGGGATAGGGGGAGGGGTGGGATGGGGCTCAAGGGGGAAGGTTCTGTGTGACAGTGTGGGGGGGAGAGGGAGAGGGGGAGGGGGAGGGGGAGGGGGAGGGGGAGGGGTGGGGTGGGATGGGGCTCAAGGGGAGAAGGTTGTGTGTGACAGTGTGTGGGGGAGGAGGAGGGTGTGTTCCTTAGGATAGAAATGATGGAAAACACAGGGGCAGTGACAGTGGAGCCCAGTGTCTGAGTGTTATGACCCTGTGTGGTGCTGCCGTTCACCTTCCCCTCCTATGGGCTCAGCTTTCATTGAATCCAGCATTTTTTCACCTGTCCTCTCCACAGAGGTGCCCCACATGCCTCAGCTACCGAGTGTCCCTCTTAGAGACGCCGAGGACTGGAACTGATTTCAGCTGCTGGACAGCTCTGCTAGGTCTTTATTCATTTGCACAGGAAAATGCTGAGTGTTTAAATTCATTTCAAGCCCCGCCCCCCATTCAGCGAACTCCTGAACATACTGGAGATGGGTCTGGAAATTGATTTTCATTTGAAAAAGTTTTTAAAGGGAATCACTTGGATTGGAACTACAAACCTACTATCCTAGAAGGAAACATTCACCCACTGACCTACACTCTCAACAAGGAGTGTCAAGTACAGCTCACAGCAGGACCAGTTTTTAACCTGGGGCTTAGTAAACTTTCTCTCTTCTATACAAACACCACAGCTTACAAACTCCCCACCCCCGCTCTGTGTCACCAGAGCACAACAACAACTCTCCTTGGGGCACACACAGCTCCCCAGCTCCCTGCCCGTCAGTCTCTCCAGCGTTGCTCCAATCCCTTAAAGCAGGGTCTCAACCACAATTTACCTTAGGGCCAGGGCCAGTCCTCCAGTCCTCCCAGTGGGCCAATAATGTCACTCATACTGCCCAGAACCCGCCCCCCAAAACTCTGCCCCTCAGCTGCCTAAGGCTCTGGGATGGAGTTTGGGTGGGGGCAGGAGGTCTAGGGTGCAGGCCCTGGGCTGGGGCTGGGGACTGGGGTGCAGGAGGGGTGCAGGCTCTGGGGGGAGTTTCGGTGTAGGGTGAGACCCTGGGCTCTGGGAGGGAGTTTGGGTGGGGGAGGGGTTCCTGGGGGCAGGCTCTGGGATGGAGTTTGCAGCACCGTAACATGGGCGAGGCGAGTGAGGCACTTGCCTCGGGTGCGCAAAGTGGAGGGGCGCAGCTCTACCCCGATCAGCGACGCTTCGGCGGCAGCTCTACCGCTGCTGCTTCTTCGGCAGCAATTCAGCAGTGGGTCCTTCTCTCCGAGAGGGACTCAGGAACCCGCTGCCAAATTGCCGCCGAAGGATGAATGAAGCAGTGGCGGCAATTGGGCGGCAGGTCCTTCCCTCCAACAGGGACTGAGGGATCTGCCGCCAAAGAGCCTGGAGCCGGCCCTTGCCTCGGGCACAAAAATTCCTTGTGCTGGCTCTGGGAGTTTGGGTGCTGGGTGCAGGCTCTGGGCTGGGGCAGGGGGTAGGGGGAACAGGAGGAGGGGTGGGGGTGCAGGCTCTGGGAGGGAGATTGGGGCAGGCGGGAGGGGGTGTGTGGAGGGAGAGGGCACAGGCTGTGGGAGGGAGTTGGGGGCAGGCGTGTGTGGAGCGGGGTGCAGGCTCTGGGAGGGAGTCAGGAGTGAGGCGCTTACCTGGGGCTCCAAGGCGGGGCAGGCTGGGGGGCCTCCGTGTGCTGCTGCCCCCAGGCATCACCCCCGCAGTGTCCCATTGGCTGCAGGGGCTCGGGGCAGGGGCAGCGCGCGGAAGAACAGACCCACCCTGCCCTGCCATGGGGAGGGGCCGGCAGCCACTGGAGTGAGCAGGCAGATGCTGCTCAGCTCCACTGCACTGACGGGGCCCCTGGGTGGGGGAGTGCCTGGG
This sequence comes from Mauremys mutica, assembly GCF_020497125.1. Classification (NCBI taxonomy): domain Eukaryota; kingdom Metazoa; phylum Chordata; order Testudines; family Geoemydidae; genus Mauremys; species Mauremys mutica. Next base: position 58,214 of record NW_025423275.1, read on the forward strand.
GGCAGCAGGTGGGGCCAAGGGAGTGACCCAGTCGCAAAACTGCTGGAGCCCCACGGGCGAGACCTGGGAACCAGGACTGCCAGCCAGACAAACACCTTTAAGAGGAGGCGTCCCTCTCCCTGTCAAAAACTGATCTTCCTCCTTCAGTTCAGTGTCAGCCTGAATTGTTCCTTATCCCGGCAGAGCCAGAGGATTGAAAGCAGCAACATCAAACCCCTGTGTAGCTCAAAGGAATGGACAGAAACACTCCCTGGTATCTGAGGAGATGTTCAGCTTTGCCCTTAGTCAACTACAAGGCTAAAGGGAAAGGAGGTGGCGCCAGATATAAAGAGTGAAACACGACACATCATAGTTATGCCCATGGTGGCTGCAAAATCTTTTATGTACTTCTTCTTATCAGCAGTGTATTGTTTTCTCTGGAGCCTAGGCCTTGACCAAGAAATTTGTACCTTGATAAAATAATCGACTGCCCCTGGTGAAGGCAGTGGACTTGACACCCACTGGGGTGTCCCTACAAGTACCAACAACAATGGCTGCCTTTTAGCCTTAGATTTTAATCATGGCAATACATTGATACAAATTCCTGTTAAATAATTTCTCAACCAGAGTCCTTCATTCACATTCCTTAGGGCGTTGGGCCACCATGTGAACGTTTCATTTCCCTTCTCAGTTTCACACAGAGAGACAATTTCCTTTGCACCGATCCATGAACAGCAAAACCTCCCTGTGTCTCTGGTCTGAGCCAGGGCGTTCGATTCCAGTGAACCCTTCTCTCCTGCAATGGCGACGGTCAGACAGAGAGGACGTGGCACCTCCATCCCTGCCAGGGAGGTATTGGCTCGGCTCTTTCTTTTTGCTGCTGTTGTTTGTCCATGAAACATCAAGGGTGTAATGCAAGGCTGAGTTCATGCACCAGCCCCCTGAAAAAATTTCAGTGCCCCAGAGAAATCCTGCCGCCTGCTATTGGAACGATGTGCTGGAGATTTGACTAGGAAAGGGACTGTCTGAATTGTCAGAGTGGGGAATGAACAACAATCTACAGCAATGCCATTCACACAAACACACTCTCATCCTGCTCCAGCCGGAAGGGAAATGGCCAGGAATTCTCGCTGTTCAGCCAAGGACACACTTACACTGATGTGCAGCCATGAGTGTGCTGGGGAAGCTGGTCTGAGCAATTTGAAGTGACAATTCAGTGAGAACAGAATCATCATGTAGTAGAACAGCTGTGTATTAAGTAGTTGTGGCCAAGTGGTTAAGGTGATGGACTAGAAATCCATTGGGGTCTCCCTGCGCAGGTTCAAATCCTGCCAGCTACGCAAGCACTGCCCTGTTGTTGTTATTATTGCAGTCTTAGTGCCTGAGCATCCACAGTGCAAACTGGAGCCAGATCTACTTTCACTCTGTCTACACTTAAAATGCTGCTGTGGCACCTGCTATAGCACTTTGGAGTAGACAGTGACTGGAGGGTTTTTCTCATCCCTGTAATAGCTACATGGACAGAACAATTCTTCCTTTTCTTTAGCACTATCTAACCAGGGCTTAGGTCACCTTAACTCTATGGGTTTGGGGGGGGGGGTTTCACACCCTGAGAGACGTCGCTCTGCCAGTTCAGTGCCCAGCGTACACCAGCCCTTCGATCCCTCTTGGTATTTCAATACAGGCACTTACCTGTGAGAGGAAAACATCAGCTCACAAACACAGAGACTGAATTCCCCACATTCAATCTCTCTGCACTTTCCAGAAAATCACGAAATTCAATTCATTCTTGCTAGGCCAGAGAAAAAATAAGTGACACCAAGTTTTTGGCTTGGTTAAATAAAATTAAGTGTTTAATTAATATAGTAAAAATCTGCACTGATTCCTCTAACTAACACCACAGCGTGAAATAGGAACAGAGAAAAAGCTTGTCAGTGACGACTAATTTCACAAATGATCTTCCCATTATTAATTTCCACGCCGCCCCCATTGGAGGTCTGGGCATCTCCAGTGTCACTGCTCTGCATTCACCTTCCCCTTAGAATTGTTCTCGGACATTCCCAAATTTGGAAAACTGTGCAGTTCAGAATGTGAATAGTGACCCCGTCTCCTTCCTGCACCTGCTCTACATTGCTCCACAGCAGCTTCTCCACCTGCAGAGTCACCCGAGCACGGCAGTGCAGCTGCCCAGGGTTCAGCAGGGGCCCCTGGCAAGGACAGTGGGTGCAGCTAACAGCCCGGTGTGCCTGGCCGTGAGGCAGCTATAAAAAAGCAACCCCCCCTCTAGAAGTACAGAGACTGAATTCCCCAACTTTAACATCATGACCCCCTGTAGAAAGCCACACGTGTCAGTTGTATTTTCACAGGGAGATGCAAAAATCAAGTGACACCAATTTTTAAGTTGAGTAAATAAAGTTGAGGAGATAGTTATTAACCTCACAAAAATACACTAAAGATCCCTCAACATAACACCTGAAGGTGAAATATGAACAGAGACAAACCTTGTCAGCAAAGGCTCATTTCCCAAACGATCCCCAAAATGTTACTAATTCCCACCCCTCCTCCACAGGAGCTCTGTGCAGTGTAACTGTTCTGCAGGCAGCTTCCCATTCAATGCTGTTGTGGGACATTCCCAGGCCTGGAAATGTACCAACGACAGAATTTGAAGAGCAAACCTGGCTCCCCGCACCAGGCGGGATTTGAGTGTTTTGTCCCTGTCACTTAGTCTTTGTCAATAGTACAGACACCCTGGGCAGGACTCCAGGCTCTGCTTGAGGGATCCTGGCACAGGGACTCGGGGGGAGAGAAAGGATTGTAGATTCTGACCTGTCCTCTGGAGAGGAGGTAATAAGTGAAGGGGGCATTTATTTATTAGCCCCTTCCTGAGGGTCCCCAGGGCTGGAATTCTATTTTCCACAGGCCAAATGAGGGGGTGACACCACTTGGTTAATAAGAACCAGTGCTCCAGGTGAGGCTTGAACTCACAACCTCAGCATAGCTCTTCTCAGCACTGCCCTATCAGTACTGTGCGCTAACCAATTGCACCACTGGAGCACCTGTTAACTTGGCTTCTCTGAGACCCCTAGGTTGATACAGGTGAGGAGTGACCCCAAAACATTCTCAGTGGAGTTGAGAGCAGGTAGCGACAAGTGTTGTACTTGGTGGGGTGGATCCTTCTTAAGGGTTCCAGGCCCCATTTCACCCTTTTGTTCTTCCCTGTGTAATAACAGAGCTGGTTAAGACTCAATGGAGAGTCTTGCTGCAGACCAACAGATCTGAAATCACTGAGAACCAGCTCTAAGCATTAGTCCTGCTTTGGGACAGTGTCTCTCATGCAAGAAACTGCCCAGCCTGCGCTAGCAGTGAGGCTCCCTCACTAACAGCTGAAATCAGGGAGAGCTGTGTGAAGTGCAGGGCCCCAGGGGTGCCTGAACAGGGGGGAACAACACCCCAGGTGCCCAGAGGAGGAGAGGTGCGTTGGGCTCCAGCCTGGGACTCTGCCTCCCTCCTGCCTAGCCCTGACTATGAAGCCTGGCCCTGGCACTCCTTCCTTTAAATGCCATGTGGGCAAGAGGAAGAGGGTGACAGCTGCAGGGACCAAAGTTGTGGGCATCAGGTGAAGCAGCAAGAAACAACAATATGATCAATCCACAGGAATCTCTAGCCAGACTGTTAAGTTCTAGGACTCCAACCTATAGCCGCCAGCCCATTGAACCAGCCAGACCAAAGACCTATCTCCAGGGGGGATCAGTCACCCAGCGTGAGGGCAAAACCTCAGTCTCTACCTGAGAGAAAGTAGCCAAACACATTGAGCTTCGGTGCTTTGTAGCAAAGCAACGTATCGCCACGAGGTCGCACTGAGATTTGAACTCAGATTCCAGGATTCAAAGTCCTGAGTGCTGCCCATTACACCATGGGACCTGCTGCTATTTATTTTTCTAGACCCCTGTGACTCTTGGCTGGTTTGCACTCTGCACTTATTGCTTCCCACCATCAGCTTCCTCTCGCGGGACTCTCTCTCCTCCAGTGACTGTGGTCCTGCACTACCGGATCCGTGGGTCCTGCCCTGAGTCCCTGCATCCCCCTGCTTTGTCTCCATTCCCTGCAGGCTGCAAAAATGTCAGGGGAGTCTGCTCCTCCCTTCACTCGGTGCTCCCGCTCATATCAGCCAACTGCAGCCTCATCTCCTGGAACTCGGCCAGCTGCCGCTTGATCCAATCGTACAGTCACACGCTGACTGGCTCCCCTGCCTGGATGCTCTTGTGGATATCCCACAGGTGACACTGCAGGACTTTGCACTGTTGGGTTCTTTAATGTTGTGGTGTTTCCCCAGCCTCCGGAACAAAGCCGCCAACTCCTCCCTCACCGACTCCCACCAATCCCCCTGGTAACCACAGAACCCTCTGATGCTTTCCCGTTCTGCCAACACCGCCAGGCCTCGCCCCCCTGCTCCTTTATCTGGCAAGCTCTGGCTGTTCAGCTTCAATATCCTCTGCCGTGGGTCAGGGAATTGCCCACATTGAGCACACGGTGAGAGCTGCGTGATCCGAACAGTCCATTGGCTCCACCCTGCACTGGGCTGTCGACGTGCTCTCCTTCACGTAAATCCGGTCAGTGCGACCCCTGGCCTGTCCCCGCAGAAAGGTGTATCCCCTCTGCGGCTGGTGTGAGCTCGGGTCAGAGGAATAGGAGGAACACGTCCTCTAAGCCAACCTCACTACAGACCTGCGCCAGGTAGTGCTCATCATAGAAGAGTTTCCTCTGACAGTCGGGAAAACAGGACCAGCAGTCCTCAGGCCGGTGCAACAATTTAAATCCCCCCCGACACCAAACACCGTGCGGTCTAAAAGAAGGGAGCCAGTTCCTTCATAGAACTTTCCTTTCATGCCTTAATTGGGGACCATACACACTGATATAGCCGTAACCAGTGCCATGGAGCACAAAGCCACCAGTAATGCCCTCCCTGGTTGGAGCTCCAGCCCCTTCTGTACTCGCACTGTGAATGTGAAGAACACGACTCCAACCCCATCATTCTTCCCTGGCCTGGAGGACCAGAGAGATGGGCCCTTCCTCCAATCACCCTCTGCCCATCAAGCTACCCTAGAGTTGTTAATGTGCATTTTCTGAACACCCACCATGGCTAAAGCCCAGCTCCTCCTGGGCCCCCAACTCCCTTCCACCTGGCCACTTTCACAGATGCCCCTTCCCTGGTACTGCCCTCCCTCAGCTGCACAGAAGAGTTTTCATCCTCTATACCCGCCTGTCACTGCCCAGCACCCCCTCTAGCACTCTCTTCCTGTCATATTGGGTCCACCAATAACTCACTTAGGAGAGACAGCTCCTGTCCCTCATTGTTAAATGTCAGGCCAGCCAATTAGGGGTGGAAGCCCACAATATCTTTTCCTACTGCAGAGCCCAAGCTCAGGGACTCACCTTGGGTGCAGGGACCACTGTGCTCCCAGAAAACAAGCCACCACTGGGCAAAAAGGGATGAAAGGGCCTGCCAAAGCCTGGGATTGAACCAGGGACCTTTAGAACTTCAGGCTAATGCTCTCCCAACTGAGCTACTTTGGCAGCTGTAGGGGAGTATTTTGGCCTGTTGCTTCTCTGCCAGAGATATTTTTACAGCAGTTGCACACAAAAAGGAGGTCATTGGGAGCAGCCCATGAAGACAAGACTCGCTTTTGCCTGCCTTGCTCAGCTTGACTTGCTGCCTCACCCTGTTCCTGCCCTAGTGCCCGGGTTGACCTGGTGGTGGAAGGGGACTGGGGGCCAGTGGCTCGGGGAGGAAGTTGAGCTGGACCCTGAGCTAGACTAGACCCTGGCGGTGAGAGTCTGGCCACCACTTGCCGCCTCACCTGTTGTGTATTTGGTTGTCATGGTTTTGTTGCTATGGCAACTGAGTTAGATTATTATGGGTTAGCTCAACCGGTTTCAACCGGCTGAGGAGCTCTCTATATATATGTAAATAAAATGGAGGTTTTGGTTAGCTGCCTGCTCTCTGGCCTCAAGTCATTGTTTCCTACACCGGCTGCCCCAAGGATATAACACTGGCGACGAGGGTGAGACTCCGGTGCTGCTCCAGTAACAGAAGGAAGTAGAAGTTAAGGTAAAGAACAAACAAACAAAAAAGCTGCTTGTTTGCACTGACTGTGAAAGTGAAACTAAAAATCATGGCTACTCTGACCAGGCCCCTGGAGCCTTTTGATGAGAATACAGAGCAGTGGCATGTGTATACTGAGCGTTTTGAGCTTTTTGGTATTGCAAATGACATTACAGAAGCGAAGAAGGTGCCAATATTCTTAACTGTTGTAGGGGCTAAAACCTACTCTCTGCTACACAGCTTACTACACCCTGTTAAGCCTGAGACTAAATCTTACAGTGACATTGTGGAAATCCTGGGGTCTCATTTCTCCCCAAAACCACTGGTAATTGCTGAAAGATATAGGTTCCACAAAAGAGACCAAAAGGAAGATGAAACAGTTGTACAATTTGTAGCCATTTTAAAAAAGCTAGCAGAACACTGTGAATTTAAAGAAATGTTACATGATGCCCTGCGTGACAGGTTAGTGTGTGGCCTGTACAGTGAAGCTATACGGAAGCGCCTACTGACAGAGGCTCAGCTTACCTTACAGAAGGCTGTTGATATTGCTGTCTCCATGGAACTGGCTACAAGGGAGGCACAATACATCGGTGCACCCCCTAGGGTGCAAAAAGTGTCACAAGAACCGACCCACAAAACTGTGCAGAGTCAAGAATGTTACCGCTGTGGTAAGCCGGGTCACCAGGCATCAGAATGCTGGTGTAAGGACCTGGTGTGTCGACACTGTGGCAAAAAGGGACACATTGAGTGTGCCTGTAAACAAAAGAAAGAGAGGCCTGTGGTCTGGCCGACAAAAAGAGGAACCCTGCATACCCTAGAGCAGACCCAGGATGATCAAGGTGACACCTCATCGCAAGAGGAAGTGCCACTGCATGTTTTGTCTTTGGCAATGGGCTCACATGAATACTGGGTAACCCCGTTATTGGATGGCAAACGTATACGCATGGAACTGGACACCGGTGCAGCCGTCTCACTGATCTCCGAGACTGTGTATAAAGAAAAGCTACAGCATCTTCCGCTTAAGGCAACAAAAACTGTTCTGAAGACGTATACGGGAGAAGCTGTGCCTATGCTGGGCACTATTGATGTTAAGGTGGAGCTCAATGGACAGGTGGCTAAATTGCCACTGTTTGTGGTGAGAGGTAACTACCCAGCCTTAATGGGTAGGTCTTGGCTTGGGAAAATTCAACTGAACTGGGCAGAAGTGCACCGGATGACTAAAGAAGAAACCAGTCTAACCCCTATACTAAGGAAACATGCTGCTGTTTTTGGAGATGATTTGGGAAGTATGAAGGGAATCACTGTGACATTGAACATTAAACCTGGCAGTCCACCAAAATATCTGAAAGCCCGAACTGTGCCATATGCCATCAGGCCAAAAGTTGAAGCAGACCTGGAGCGCCTGGTCACCAATGGAGTCCTAATACCAGTTACCCATAGCTCATGGGCCACTCCTATCGTTCCAATCGTGAAGAAAGATGGCTCTCTCCGGATTTGCAGTGATTTTAAAGTCACTGTCAACCCAGTGTTGTGTGCAGAGCAATACCCGCTTCCCCGCATCGATGACCTCGTCCCCCAGCCAGGCCTGCGAAAAAAGTTCAGTAAGATTGATCTGAGTCAAGCATATTTACAGATGCACGTCGATGAAAAGTCCCAAGAGCTGTTGACTATTGTGACTCATAAGGGGCTTTATCGATACTGTCGTCTACCCTTCGGAATAACATCTGCTCCCGCCCTGTTCCAGAGGGCTATGGACCAGATCTTGTGTGGCTTGTCAGGAGTTCAGTGCTATCTGGATGATATCCTGGTCACTGGAAGAAATGAAGAGGATCACTTAAAGAATTTAGAGGCTACCCTACAAAGACTGGAAGAGTATGGCCTACGAGTTCGCAAAGACAAATGTGAATTCTTCAAGCCCTCTGTTGAATATTTGGGACACATCATTGATTCTGCAGGTCTTCATAAGGCCCCTGCAAAAGTTAAAGCTATTGGGGAGGCTCCCCCACCTCGAAATGTAAGCCAGCTGCGCTCGTTTCTAGGACTCCTGAACTATTATGGAAAGTTCATCTCACAGTTAGCCACACTGCTAAAACCACTTCATGAGCTCCTTGGGCAGAACAAGGCCTGGAAGTGGACTGAAGCCTGTGATGTTGCGTTTAACAAAGCTAAGGATGCATTGCTAAATTCTGAAGTTCTAACGCACTTTGATCCATCCTTACCACTGCAATTGGCCTGCGATGCCTCCCCTTATGGAGTGGGAGCAGTCGTGTCACATATTATGCCTTCAGGAGAAGAGAGACCTATTGCTTTTGCTTCACGCACTCTAAGCAAAGCAGAAACTAACTACGCCCAAATCGGACGTGAGGCATTAGGAATTGTTTTTGGAATTCGGAAGTTTCATCAGTACCTGTTTGGGCGAAAATTTACTCTTCTCACAGACCATCGACCTCTGACATCAATTTTTGGACCTTACACAGGCATTCCCCCATTAGCTGCTAGTCGTATGCAACGTGGGCATTGTTACTTTCAGCACACACATATGAAATCAAATATCGGAAATCCACTCTACACGGCAATGCAGATGGCCTCTCAAGGTTGCCTTTGCCGGTCAAACACCAAGATAGTGCCCACAAGGAAATCTTCTACTTTGAACAGGTAGAGAATACACCCATCACTGCTACTCAGATAAAGAAGGCAACTCGCATTGACCCAGTATTGTCCCACGTTATGGACCTGGTGATGCATGGAACATCTCGACAAACCTCTCCAGTCTCATCCGACCTTGTTCCCTACATGTCCAAGCGGACGGAGTTATCGGTCCAATCTGGTTGTTTGTTGTGGGGGAGACGTGTCATTATTCCACCACCACTGAGATCACAGATGTTAGAACAGCTACATTCCGGTCACTGTGGAATAGTGCGCATGAAGGAAATTGCACGAAGCTATTTTTGGTGGCCTGGACTGGACAGCGCTATTGAAGAGAAGGCAAAAGCTTGTATGTCATGTCAGGGTGTGAGGAATGCACCCCAGTGGGCACCCCTACACCCATGGGACTGGCCTGAAAACCCGTGGCAACGTATTCACGTTGACTTTGCTGGCCCCCTTGAAGGAAGCATGTTCTTGGTGGCAATAGATGCCCATTCTAAATGGCCAGAAGTCTCTATAATGCAGTCCACTTCTGCAGAGAGTACTATCCAAAAACTACGAGGACTCTTTAGTCGTTTTGGTCTGCCAGAACAACTTGTGAGCGACAACGGACCGCAGTTCGTCTCTCAGGAGTTTCAAAATTTTATGAAAGCAAATGGGATACACCACATCACGTCAGCACCATATCATCCGTCCACCAACGGATTAGCTGAAAGATTTGTGCAGACAATGAAAAACGCTTTGAAATCAGCAAGGGGACAACACTCCATTCAAAAGCGTCTGGATACCTTTTTACTTTCCTACAGAAACACACCTCATGCTACGACCCACGCATCTCCGGCCTTTCTAATGATGGGACGACAGCTGCGCACTTGCTTTGATCTGCTGAAACCTTCTGAACCCCGACAAATTGTGCAACATCAGCAGCAATATCAAGTCATCAGACGGGCACCCAGAGCAAAAGACCGAACCTTTAGCCCGGGACAGCCAGTTTTGGCTCGGAATTATACTTCCAGAGCTAAATGGGTTCCGGCCACAGTCATCACTCAAACAGGACCTGTTTCCTACACAGTCCGGACTGCAGAGAATCTTACCTGGCGGCGACATGTAGATCAGCTGTTGCCAGGTCATGCCAGTCCTCAGGACCCATCTGCAGTTGAGGGGTCTGACTTCACCTCTTCTGGTGAGGGATCGAATCACGAGTCACCTGTTTCTGACTGTTCTCCTCCATTACTGCCGGCGGCTGAGATACCCCTTTGCCCAGCACGAGCTGATACCACCTCCTCACCTGTTCGTGCTGCGGACCCTGAGCCCCTAGTGCTTTCGGGTGCAATAACACCAGTAGTTCGCCGTAATCCACGTAGAGACAGAAGGCCTCCTCATCGGCTGGATCTTTAGCTAGGGCGAACCCACGGTTATGGGGCAAAATAATCCCCAGGGTTTAGCCAGGAATGGAGGCAGTCTACCCTCCTTCTCTAGTCTAGTGTGTGTTTTATTTAGGGGATGTTCTTAAAAGGGGGGGAGGAATATGTTGTGTATTTGGTTGTCATGGTTTTGTTGCTATGGCAACTGAGTTAGATTATTATGGGTTATCTCAACCGGTTTCAACCGGCTGAGGAGCTCTCTATATATATGTAAATAAAATGGAGGTTTTGGTTAGCTGCCTGCTCTCTGGCCTCAAGTGATTGTTTCCTACACCGGCTGCCCCAAGGATATAACACCACCCTGTTGTCCTGGCTTCCCCCACTGGGTGTCATTTCGGGAGGGAAGTGGGGCTTCTGCCTCCCCTCCCCGATTTTCACACCGCAGAGGAGTGCGAACAGGAAAACGAACGGCTGCTCCACACCCCCACCGGAGGAACCCGGCGCCCTTAGCTGTGGGGAGTAAGAAGTGGCTGTTGGCTGACAGGGCCTGTCCCCGAGGAGCTGGAACAGCAGCTGCCGCCTCCCCCTCGGCTCCAGGCTGTGGGAAATGCTCATTGCCTGGCTGCATGGGCGGATGCTGCTCCGTGCTCTGGAGGTGATGCAGCCAAGGATGCCTCACCCAACACTGAGATGCAGCCACCTCTGGGGTGGGTTGTACAAGTCAGCAAATGAATTTGGAACAGGAAACGCACTGAAAGGACCAAGGCAGCTGCAGGAGGTGGAGAAAACCAGAAGCCCTGGATCCCAGCCCTGCCCCTCCCCCACTCTACTCCCTAACCTCCACTCTCCTCCCAGAGTTGGGGGGAGAACCCAGGAGTCCTGGTCCCCAGCCTTGCCCACCCCCATATTTCAATATGGCTCCATCCAACAGCTGCCCCCCCCAATTGCAGGGCAGTGCCATGGGGCACACCAGGGCCTGCCTGTTTGCATAGGACGGGCGACGCCAGTGCCCCAGGGTGGGGAGAGACGATGCTAAGGGAGAAGCAGGCAGCAGACACCCCCACGACAGAGAAAGAAGTGCTAGGGGGCGCCATGCTGCAAGGAGTGAGGGGGGTTGGCAGGGAATGGGAGGATCTCCCCTCACAGCAGGTGCATCTGTCTCCCCCGCAATTCCTCCCCAGCCCTACCCCAGCCCAGGCTAATCCCGGCCTAGCTACCAGGGTTACATTTGGCCTGGATTCCCCAGCTGCTGGGGGAGGGGTGTGGGGCTGGGGAGCATGAGCCTCCACTCCCCCTTCCCCCGACACAGCTGCATGGGCACTGACCAAAGGAGCCTGCAGCACTGCTGCCTAGAGGAAACTGAGGCACCAGCCAGTGACAGACATGGCTCTCCTCATCTGCATCCTCTTTTCCATATACAACCCGGGGGGGGAGGTAAACTCAGGGCAGTTGCATAGTTAACCTGTGGAACTCCTTGCCAGAGGCTGTTGTGAAGGCCAAGACTATAACTGGGTTCAAAAAAAGAACTAGATAAATTAATAGAGGACAGGTCCATCAATGGCTATTAGCCAGGGTGGGCAGGCATGGTGCCTGTAGCCTCTGTTTGCCAGAAGGTTTTCTCTGCAAATCTCAAAGGTTGATATAAAATACCCTAAACGTTTGTCCCACTTCTCTCTAGTTGTCTATTTCTAATTGAATATGCCCTGAGATTTTCCCGTCTCTCTAATTATAAAATGCTAACAAAATCTCAGATTTGCACCTTTTCTCAGATTCTTGAACATAGCCTGGGGGGGCAGGGCTGGGCTGGCAGGGGCTGCGGGTCGGGAGTGAGGGGCACCGGCAGAGCTGTGGGGGGCAGGGCTGGGCTGGCAGGGGCTGCGGGTTAGGAGTGAGGGGCATTGGCAGAGCTGTGGGGGGCAGGGCTGGGCTGGCAGGGGCTGTGGGTCAGGAGTGAGGGGCACCGGCAGAGCTGTGGGGGGCAGGGCTGGGCTGGCAGGGGCTGTGGGTCAGGAGTGAGGGGCACCGGCAGAGCTGTGGGGGGCAGGGCTGGGCTGGCAGGGGCTGCGGGTCAGGAGTGAGGGGCACTGGCAGAGCTGTGGGGGGCAGGGCTCGGCTGGAAGGGTGCTGCGGGTCGAGAGTGAGAGGCACCATCAAAGCTTGGGTGGGGGCAAGACTGGGTTGGTAGGGGGCTGCGGGTCCAGAGTGAGGGGCACCATCAAACCTGGGGGTGGGTAGGTCTGGACTGGCAGGGGGCTGTGGGTAGCATAGGCGGCAGGTTCGTATAATTTTTGGTGGGGCCCAAAATGGTGGTCCCCCCCCCCCGCTCTCACCCTGTAAGCTGATATAAAATGAAGCTACAATGCGTCAGCACCACAAGATTACAAGGGTCAATTAAAAGTGGAAAGTCAGAAGCAGCACTTGCCTGCTTCAATATACGGTATTAAATTTTGTTGCACCTGTTGTGACAAAGTGGGAATGTTCTTAATGTTTTCTCTGAATACTGTGTGGGTGCCTCAGTTTCCCCTGCAAAGTGCCAACTGGCGGTGTTGGGGACAAAGAGATCAGGTGGCCTTCTTGTCCGGAAGAGACACAAAGGCCAGATGAGGGAGTGTCAGTTTGGAGGAATTATTTCAGCTCAGTGCTAATGTGAACACGAGGACAAACGGATATAAATTGTCAGTTAGGAAATTTAGGCTTGAAATTAGACGAAGGTTTCTAACCATCAGAGGAGTGCAATTCTGGAACAGCCTACCGAGGGAAATAGTGGGGGCAAAGGACCTCCATGACTTTAAGATTAAGCTGGATAAGTTTATGGAGGGGATGGTACGATAGGATAACGGGTTTAATCAATAGGTCAATACCGTGCCACTGGTAATTAGTACAAAGGGTGAATGTTGGGATATTGTTAGCCCTTTCCAGAGGGTCTGGCTGGAGAGTCTTGCCCGCATGCTCGGGGTTCAGCTGATCGCCATATTTGGGGTCGGGAAGGAATTTTCCTCCAGGGTAGATTGGCAGTGGCCCTGGAGGTTTTTCGCCTTCCTCCGAAGCATGGGGCAGGGGTCGCTTGCTGGTGGATTATCTGTTACTTGAAGTCTCTAAGGCCTTGTCTACACTACAGGACTATTTCGAATCTACTTAATTCGAATTTGTGGATTCGACCTTATGAAGTCAAATTTGTGTATCCATACTAAATACACTAATTCGAACTTCTGAGTCCACATTCACGGGGCCGGCGTCGACTTTCGAAGCGGTGCACTGTGGGAAGCTATCCCACAGTTCCCGCAGTCCCCGCTGCCCATTTGAATTCTGGGATTTCCCCCCAATGCATGCTGGGGGAAAAAATGTGTCGAGGGTGGTTTTGGGTAACTGTCGTCATTGAACCGTCAATCACGCCCTCACTCCCTCCTTCCCTGAAAGCGCCTGCGGGCAATCTGTTCGTGCACTTTTCTGGTCAGTGACAGCGTGGACGCCACAGCACTGCAAGCATGGAGCCCGCTGCGATCCTCGCCGTTTTCTCCTCCTTGCACTTTATCGTCCACCTCTTCCACATTCAGCTGCTGAGAAATTGGGCTACTTTTCAATGGTTCTGCAAGCACTGGGGGACCATAGGGGCCTTTTTACCAACATGAACGTCGTATGGCCGGGCAAGGTTCCTGATGCGTGTGTTCTCAGGAACTGTGGGCTGCTCAGACGCCTGCTGGAAGGTAGTTTCTTCCCGTACCACGAAATAACTGTTGTGGATGTGCATTTGCCTATAGTGATCCTCGGTGACCCAGCCTGCCCGCTAATGCACTTGCTCATGAAGCCCTATACAGGCGCCTGGGACAGCGACAAGGAACTCTTTAAATACCAGCGAGCAGCGAGCAGCGTGACCTGTGACTGTTCAGTTTCTTTACAGAGAAGCTGAACCTGCCCCTGTTTCTTTACCCAGTTACTGTTGACTCTCCTCTTCGGTTAAATACCCCGTTCTCCCCATTTCCTCCGCTTCCAAGACACGTGTAAAAATAAAATACATGTCACACTGTTACTGAGGAGAGGTTTCTTTATTCATGACTTTTCGTTAAAGGGTCGAAACTGGAACGCAGACTGCGGTGGGTAGGGTGTGCGCTGATGTAAAGACCGCCTCTAAACTCAAGGAATGACAGGCTCCTGCTCCTACAGCGGTCCGCATTGCCGGACTGCTTGTTTCAACGGAGCCTGCCATCCCTCCTTTTTGGGATTCTGTGTGCGGGGGGCTATGTGGCCTTGTGGCGGAGGAGGACGGATACAGATTCCTCTGCTGCGTGACTCAGCGGTCCACGACAAGGACCGCTGTATAAGATCTGTACCCGCCCTCCCCCGCTAAAAAGTCACATCCCCACCGCCCACACAGAACCTGGAAACTACCTCCCATACCGACCACGGTGCCTGCTGACTGCACTGTGTGTGTTACCCGCTGCTGATCCGGCCCCCATGTCTGTACCCTGCGAAAGGTGCCTGTCCTATGCAATTAGCAACGCACTTCCCCACGCACCCCATTCAAACACAGTCTTCAGTGAGGAAACATGACGGAAACAGTACTTAACAGCAAAGTATTTTTATTACTTAAGTACACAGTTATGGGATGGGACTGGGATTGGGACTTGTTTGAGTCCGGAAGGGAAGGACTTATGCAAACGTAGGGTATGAGAGCTTTTGGTTACTTGAGCACTCTGCTGGGGTGCAGTGACAGTATTCACGGCCCAGGGCGGGCATCCTCCTGGTTATTTAGGGTGAGGGGGGTATGTGACTTTGTGGCGGTGGAGGGCGGTTGCAGAGATACTGCCGGGGGCTCTGTCCTGCAGCGGTCCTGCAGAACATACACAAGTCGCCGGAGCGTGTCCGTTTGCTCCCTCAGTAGTACAAGCATTGCTTGACTCGCCTGCTTGTGTTCCTCACGCCACCTCTCCTCCCATTCACTGTGTGAGCGCTGGTACAGAGAGACTTTCTCCCTCCACTGCCTCTGCTGGTCCGCCTCGGCTAGGTAGCAGCCCACACATTCATCGAAAATCGTGTCCCTTGTCTTTTTCTTTCGCCGCCTAATCTTCGCCAGCCTCTGCGAGGGGGATGCTGTGGAAGGTCTGGAGACAGTGGAAGCTGTGAGATGGGAAACAGTTAGTTAATTCCTTGCAATGATACTTTTTTGCAAACAATTAACTGAGTCTAGGCTGTCTCTGTGAATTTTTTGTTGAGACCCCTGTGCCTGCTGTTGCACAAATCATTTGCGCGGTGGATTCTGGGTAAATGTCGCCAGTCATTCCTTCCTCCGGGAAAGCAAGGGCAGACAATCATTTCGATCACGTTTTCCATGAAATGCCCTGGCACACGCCATAGCGTGGCAACAATGGACCCTATTTTGCCTTTTGTTTATGTCACCGTATGTGTACTGTATGCCGCTGACAGAGGCGGACCAGCAGCGCTACACAGCAGCATGCTTATGCTTTTGCATGACAGCAGCGATGGTTACCAGGCATACTGCACCTTCTACCATACCATGAACTGGTAAGAAGACGGTAATAAGATGGTCATGGTTACCTGTCCTTTTGCACTGGGCCATTTGGTGCTGTCATAAGTGCCCCTGGTCGATCAGCCAGGGGTGCAAAAGCAAAATTTGGGAATGACTCCCTGAGTCAATCCCTCCTTTTTGGGTATCTAAAAATAGAATCAGTCCTGCCTAGATTATGTGCAAGTGTACTAGAGAACCACTGTATCATACAACCAGAGACCACAGCTGCTCTCTGTCCAATCCTGCATAAATTTTGAGCTGAACGCTATTCACAGGGTGTGCTCCTGAAACAACCCCAGCTGTTCATTCCGTTCTTCCCCCAGCCTTCCTGGGTTCCAATACCATTGTCCCCCCACTTGTGTGATGAAGTAATATAGAATGCATGAATAAGACACAGGTAGTTGTTTGTGAGAAATGAGTGGAAGGAAGCCTCCAGCTGCAATGATAGTCCAGAGATGACATTAAGGGGTGTGGAGGAGGGAGCCACTCATCCCTCTGCTAGTCCAGGGGCAATTGAATCTTTTCTTTACAATGAAGGGTGGGGGCTGATGGATCTCAGCCCCCTGTTGCAATGATGAGGACAGTTACCAGCCATACTGCACCATCTACCATGAAAAATTAGCAACAGGCGGCCTTGACCGACCGGTCCCAAGCAAGTTGGTACGGTTGTCATGGTTACCAGCCCTTTTGCACTGCCCCATGTGCCAATAGGCTGATGATGAGGATGGATTTCCATCGTTCCATCCATAGCGTGGGGAGAGCAAGGATGTTGGTGTTGAGTGCTGCACCATCGCGTCTATCTGCAGCATTCAGTACAGATACGGTGACATGTAAAAGAGTCAACAGAGGATTGTTTTCCCTTTAACTTCTGGGGGTCGGGGGGGTGCGTAAATTGCCGAGCTATGCCCCGACCCACCGCGGACACTGTGTTTGACCCTAGAAGCATTTGGAGATCAGCCAAGAATGCAAATGCTTTTCGGAGACAGCAGGAACTGTGGGATACCTTGCGTCCTCATTCCCCCCTCCCTCCATGAGCGTCCATTTGATTCTTTGGCTTTCCGTTACGCTCGTCACGCAGCTGCGTGCTAAGTCTGTGCTATGCCGTCTGTCCGTTTATTTATTAAAAATACTTTGGACCAGGCGTAACGTAACATTTCTTCCCCTACTTAGATGCAGGAGTCTCCGAGCGAGATCACCGTGAGGACAGGCACTGAAGGAGATAGAGAGCGCATGCTGCGTGAAATCTAGCACGAACCATGGACCTATGCAGCCGTGCTCTGGGAGGCAGTGCTCCCTGAATACTGCATGAAAGCCTCGCGCGGAAAACTGTGCTATCACGGAGCACCCAATAAGGCAGCTCTCCCCAGGAACCTCCTGCTGATGCTTATCGATTAACGGCAGGAGAGCTTCGTGGCGTTCTCCCAGGAGGATTTCTGTTCTATCACCATATATACAGAGACCTCCTTTTCACACACTTCAGATTCCTGTTATATTAAGAATAAAAGTTAACATGGTTAAAGCACTTACTGACTGCTCCTACCCCTGATTCAGGATCCGGGTTCCTGGCCAGGGAGGGTTGGTAGGGGATCTCCGTGACGGTGATGAAGAGATCCTGGCTGTCGGGGAAACCAGCGTTGTAAGCGCTATCGCCTGCCTCGTCCTCCACAAACCCTTCCTCATCTTCCCCGTCCGTGAACATCGTCGAGGAACTGTCCGTCGACACTGTCCCATCATCAGAGTCCATGGCCACTGGTGGGGCAGTGGTGGCAGGCTCCGTAGCGTCCGTTGGCCGCTTTGATTTTTTGGTAGCCTTGTCTGGGGTCCTTGATTTTCACGCGGCGCTGCGTTGCATGACGGCTGTATCCTCTGTCTGTATCATGGCTTTGGAGACCTTCTCGTAGGTCTTTGCATTCCGTTCGTTGGAGCGCAGCTCCGAAAGCACAGACTCCTCGCCCCACACACCGATCAGATCGAAGAGTTCCCGGTCAGTCTATGCCGGGTCCCTCTTTCTATTCAGAGATTACATGAACTCCTCTGCTGGAGAGCTCTGCATTGCTGCCGGTGCTGCGGAGCTCGCCCCGATGTGCAACCAGAACGTCAGATTCAAACCGCCCAGACAGGAAAATGAATTCAAATTTTCGCGGGTCATTTCCTGTGTGGCTGGGCAGAGAATCCAAGCTCGGGCTGCTGTCCAGAGCGTCAACAGAGTGGTGCAGTGTGGGATAGCTCCCGGAGCTACTAAGTTCGATTTCCATCCACACCTAGCCTAATTCGAACTAGCCATGTCGAATTTAGCGTTACTCCACCTGCCGGGGTGGAGTACCAAATTAGAACTAAAGAGCCCTCTAGTTCGAATTAAATGGCTTCCTGGTGTGGACGGTTGAGCGGTTAGTTCGAATTAATGCTGCTAAATTCGAATTAAAGTCCTAGTGTAGACCAGGCCTAAATCACGATTTGGAGCATTCAACAGCAGAGTCAAGGGAGAGAATTAGTTCAGGAGTGGGTGGATCGGCTTATGTTGCCTGCATCTTGCAGGAGGTCAGACTAGATGATCATAATGGTCCCTTCTGATCTTGAATTCTATGATTCTATGGAGCTGGCTGGGGAAATCGGGAGAGGCCCAGAACTTGGGTCTGGGCTCCCCACCCCTCAAGATGGACCTGACTGAGGGGTCCTGTTTTCTGTACCTACAAGCTCTGTTTTAGACTGTGATCCTGTTGTCTAATAAACCTTCTGTTTTACTGTCTGGCTGAGAGTCACATCTGACTGCAGAGTTGGGGTGCAGGGACCTCTGGTTGCCCCCAGGACCTGCCTGTGCAGACTCGCTGCGTAAGGCACACAGTGTGGAAGGGCTGAATGCTCCGAGGTCAGACCCAGGAAGGTGTGAGCTTCTTGCCCTGGAGACAGTCTGCTCAGAGAGAGGAGGCTCCCCCAGAGTCCTGACTGGCTTTGTATGGAGTAGTTCCAAAGCATCACAGCATCCCCTTCCACACCATGCGCTTCCCGGAAGTCCGCACAGGCACTGACACTCCCTCCTCTGGCTTTTGTCTCTTTTCCAGGCATTAGGAGGCCACCCGATCTCTCTGTTCTCCAACACCTTCAGTTGGCACCTTGCAGGAGAGCGTCCCAGGCCACCAGGAGACAGGGTTGCGGCCATTCTCTGTGCAGATGGCATCACACTGGCCCTCTAGGGCTCTACAACAATCACACCCCCTTTTCCACCATCTAGATCCTTGAGAAATGCACAGGGGAAACTGAGGCACCCACACAGTATTCAGAGAAAACATTAAGAACAGCCCCACTTTGTAACACCTGTATACGACTAGTTATACACTTTAAAGGGGTGTAAAATAGTCAAGTATTGTGCTAAACAAAATGATACTCCAAACTGACCACCAAATTTAAGTTGCACGTTTTTCCCCTCAGGTGAGGGCTCTGGGGTGGGGCTGGGGATGAGGGGTTCACAGTGCAGGAGGGTACTCAGGGCTGGGGTGCTGGGGGTGCAGAGCTGGGGATAAGGAACTTGGGATACAGACAGGCTGCCCCAGGGCTAGGGCTAGAGAGGACTCCCCGTCCCCGTTACCGGCAGCCGCAAGCTCCAGGGGAGGGACCCATCCTCCCCACCCCCCGCAGCACACTCACTCTGCACCACAGTCACTGCACATGCTCCTAGGGACTCTCTCATGTCCAGAAAGCCCACTGCCCTCCCCTGTGGTGGGTACCGGGTGTCACGGAGTCCCTGGGCGATGCTCTGGAGCTGCTCCCCACCAAGCCAATCAGGACTTTGGGGAGCCTCCTCTCCCTTGGAGCAGACTGTCTGCAGGACAAGAAGCTCACACGGCTTCACCTCCTGGGTCTCTCCTTGGAGCATTCAGCATCCTCTGCCCCTCCGTGCGCTTCCTACAGCGAGCCCGCCCCAGCGGGGTCCTGGGGAAGCCACAGGGTCCTGCCCCCCCACTTCGCAGTCAGACGTGACTCTCAGCCAGCCAGTAACACAGAGGTTTATTCGATGACAGGAACAGGGTCTAAAACAGAGCTTGTAGGTACAGTGAACCGGACCCCTCGGCCGGGTCCATTCTGGGTGCAGTGAGCCAGACCCCCCTTGTCTGCACTTCACGCCTGGTCCCCAGCCAGTGCCAGACTGAAACCCCCTCCAGTCCCCACTCCTCTCTGCTCAGTTCCTTTCCCGGGCCAGGAGGTCACCTGATCTCTTTGTCTCCAACACCTTCAGCTGGCACCTTTGCAGGGGAGGGGCCCAGGCCATCAGTTGCCTGGAGACAGGGTTTCAGCCATTCTCTCTGCAGACAGCATCACACTGGCCCTCTAGGGCTTTACAACAATCACACCCTCTTATCCCACCATCTAGAGCCTTGAGAAATGCATTGGGGAAACTGAGGCACCCACACAGTATTCAGAGAAAACATTAAGCACATTCCCACTTCGTAACACCTGCATACGACCAGTTACATACTTTGAAGGGTGTAAAATAATCAAATATTGTGCTAAATACAATGATACTCCAAACTGACCACCAAATTTAAGTTGCATGTTTTTCCCCTCAGGTGAGGGTTCTGGGGTGGGGCTGGGGATGAGGGGTTCACAGTGCAGGAGCGTGCTTGGTGCTGGGGGTGCAGGCTTTGGGGTGGGGCAGGGCTGAGGATGAGGAACTTGGGGTGCAGACAGGCTGCCCCAGGGCTAGGGCCAGAGAGGACTCCCCATCACCACCACTGGCAGCAGCAAGCTCCAGGGGAGGGACCCCCCCTCTCCCTCCCTGCCCCCCGCAGCACACTCACTCTGCACCACAGTCACTGCACATGCTCCTAGGGCCCCTCAGGTCCAGAAAGCTCACTCCCCTCCCCTGTGATGGGTACTGGGGGGGGGTTGCCATCACAGGTGGCCTTCCATGTTGCTGCCCCTCACCATAACTTCACTGTGGATGGGGGATGGGGCTGCCCCTTGTCCAGCATGGGGCAGAAGTGGGGTAGGCAGGGTGGTGGCTGGCTATGGGGGTGGGGGAGCAGGGTGTCATAAAATTCACCCAAGCCCCAGCTGCTCAGGTCTAGGAAGCCTCCCTGTCCCATCCCTCCTGTGGCGGGTGGGTTGGTGGGTGCTGGGGGAGGGGGCATTGCCTTCACATGTGGCTTCCTGCCTCCCCTGTGCAGCCTGCTGCGCCTCACTGGGGGTAGGGGATGGGGCTTTCCCGTCCCCAGCGTGGGGCAGGAGTGGGGGGGCTGCAGGGTGGTGGCTGGGGGGGGGAACAGGGAGGGCAAGTTGGCACAAAATACACCCAAGCCCCAGCTGCTCAGGTAGGTCTATGAACCCCCTCCCCCATCTGCCCTGTGGTGGGGAGGGGCACTGCCTTCACATGTGGCTTCCTGCCTCCCTGACCCCTGCTGCAGCCTGCTGCCCCTCACCACAGCTTCCCTGGGGGACGGTGGGAGGGGGTGGGGCTGCCCCTTCCCCAGCACTGGGCGGGAGTGGGGGCGGGGGCTGGGGCTGGGGGGAATCATAGGGACAAACACTCACGGAAGCCCCAGCAGCTGCTAAGCTGAGTGATGTCCGTCTCCTGGCCGGAAGTCCCTTCGCGTCTCCTCCAGGTAGGGGCAGGGGAGGGGAGGGCTGCCAGGCATGGCACGGCCCCCTCCCCTCCTGAGGTGCTACAGCACCAGCAGCTTGCACTGCTGTTATGCTGTAGCCCTTAGGCGGCGGCGGCAGCAGCAGCTGCAAGGCAGAAAGACGCGCGCTGCGCACTCTTTATGTTCAGGCAGGGAAGCTCCGGGGTGGAGGGGGGGAAGCTCCAGATCTGGCGGCGGCGGCGGGGGGGTGGTGAGAGGCGGGGGCGGGGCGCTCCAAGCAGGGGAGAAACCTAGCTCCAAATATTGGTGGAGCAGAGCCCCTGACTGTGAATATTCCTGGGGCTTTAGCCCCAGGAGCCCATATAAGTTGGTGCCCCTGGCCTCCACGAGTGCCGCACTCTGACCAGCTGAACCAGGCAAGCCACGGGAAGCTTCTCAAGGTCTTCCCCTGGTGTGGGCTTGGATGCGAAAAGCACCTGGCCGTTCATCAGCTGTTGCAAGAAGTGTGCAGAGTAGGAGTAGCGATGGGGCTGTAGCTTTCCACAGCATCTCAATTTGGGCAGCTTTCCATTCCCCTTTTCTGTGTAATGTCCCTCCCATGGGTTTCACTTGCGGAGCTGTACGCCTCTGGCAGGGTGGCCATTTAGAAATCTTTTCCTTGCTTTTCTTTTTCGCCTGGCCCCAGCGTTAGGACCGTTTGGGTGTTTCAGTGTGTGTGTTTTCCCATTGGGAGGCATTTGGAAGTTTGGAAGGGGAGCCGAAAGAGGAGTCTTTTTCACAAGCAAGTTGGCTTTCTGCACAGGTAGGGCCCTTGGCCGTAAAGCTTAGCTCCGTCAGTGCGTCTGCATGGGGTTCCTCCAGTGCCTCAAGAGCCCGTGCTAAACTCTCGGTGTGGGCGTTTGGCTTGCGCCAGTCAGAGTGCGGTGCCTGCGTCTTCCCAGGGCCGGCTCCCGTGAGGCGCGCATAACTTGGGAGGAAAGGGGTAGAAGAGAAAGCAAGTGAAGCTGACTTCAAGTGGTGGTGCCCCTGGGCGGAGTGGTCCTCCTGCTCCTTCCTGTCGGAGGTGTGGGCTCGAGTGTGGGCTTGGGGGGTCTGGCTGTGGGCGGTGGGAGGATGGTGTCCAGGAAAGTCCCAAAGGTCACCCTGCGCCGGCGGAGTGTGAAGCCTCTCCCCTAGGTTGGTGTGCCGAGTATTAAGCCTTCCTCTGTGGCTTGGGCTGGGGAGCGTGATCCGGCGTCAGGTCCATTTGGGTGGAGCTGGCGGCCGGCAAGAATTCGGGCCATCAGGTCAACCCTCTGTGGACAATGTCGGGGAAGCCGGCAGGCCTGCGATTTTGGCTTCACGGGCGGGCAGCTCAAGCCTGGCCTCCTATGAGCCTGGAAGGCAGCCGGCCGGGCTCACCAGTCTCCTCCCCGGGCCCAAGTTCCTTTCAGGCAGCAGGTGGAGCGAGGAGCCCAGGGAGGGGAGCCCAAAGAGTTGTCCGGAGCCTCGTCCTGCACGGCGCCTGCGCCCGCGCCCAGCAGGGCTCTTGCCCACTCCCGGCCCACCTGGTTTTGGCCTCTGCCACCCCTAGCAGTCAGCCAAAAGAGCAGAAGCCGAACTCTCCCTCCTGCACCTGGAGTGGCCAGCATGGGGCTTGAACCCATGACCTTGGCGTTATTAGCACCATGCTCTAACCAGCTGAGCTAGCCGGCCTACGGGGTGCCTTCTCTTGCCTGACCCTTTTGGAAGGAGTCACCGGCTGGCGCAGGGAACGATGTGGCCTCCGTTATCGAATGAATGGATCAAGACGCTACCTGCCGAGGTAGGGGAATTAGCTCAAGTGGTAGAGCGCTCACTTCGCATGCGAGAGGCAGCGGGATCAATGCCCGCGTTCTCCAGCGGCAAGGCAGCTGCGGGACCTTCTCTTGCCCTTCTTTTAGAAGCCATGGACAGTCAGCCGGCTCAGCTCCTCCAGTGGCCTCCATCCCTCTCCCCGCTTGGCCTCCCAAAAAGACAGCCCTTGCGGAGCACAAAGCTCTTCCACCCCGGCCCTTCTCCCCCTTGCGCTGACTGGGAGGCTGGAGACAGCTGGGGGAAGTTAGCTCAAATGGAAGAGCATGGGAGAAGTAGTCAGACCCATACACACATTCTCCAGCCTGCTCTGCTCTGCTTTGCTCTGCTGGGCTGGGCTCTAGTGGGGGACCTGCACCTTTCTTTCTGAGCTCTCACTGGAGCACAATCCCTTTCCTCCTCCCTCCCTGCTAGTCTACGCCAAGCTCATTGGCCGGGAGGGAGAGCCACTCAAATACAGAATTACTCACATCCCAGGGGTCCATGAAGGGAATGAGGAGATGGGCGGGGTGGCACGTGATACCAGCTCAGCTGAGACCGTGAGACCTCGCAGCCTCCTGATCTCAGGCAGCATGGCAGCCGTGGAGCAGAGCAGAGCACACAGACAGCTTGGAGACAGCCAAAGCGGGGAAGGGCTGCGTTGGTCTGGAAGAGGGAGTCGGTGGCTGTCTATCCTGGCAGAGGCAGGGTCGTTTTGCTGTATGCTGGGCCGGGGACCAGGGAGTCTGCTAGAGTTGCAGAGCTGGGCCTGCTCCTGGCTTTGCTTGGGTTAGAGGAAAGTGGTGAAGATAAGAACGGCCCTCCTGGGTGAGACCGATGGTCCAGCTAGGCCACTATCCCGTCTTCTGACAGTAACCGATGCCAGGCGCTTCAGAGGCAATGGCCAGAGCAGGCAATCGTCAAGTGATCTATCCCTGTGTTGTCTTCTGAAGTCTGGTGCTTGTTTCAGGGGCTAACTCTCAGCCCAGACACGCTCCAGGGAGGGAGCGTTGGTGTTTGTGCCGAGGAGCGTGGCTGGGACTCGGACCCCCTTCCCCAGCTCTGGGTAGCGCCCCCACCCCCTACCCCCATTTCAGGCTGTGTTCTGCTTAAGGCCACAGAGCCCTTGCCTTTTTTTGCCCGGTGCCTGAGAGTCAGGCCAGCTGCAGGGAATTAGCTCAAGCGGCAGAGCGCTCGCTTTGCATGCGATAGGTAGTGGGGGACGCTGCCCGCATTCTCCGAGCCTGTCGACTAAGGGCTCCTGATGAGCGTGGTGGACGGGAGAGCCGGCCATCTGACTTTGGGCCTTGCTGCCCGTAGCGGTCAAGCCGAAAAATCAAAAGCCTCCCCAGGCCCACAGCCACCCAGGGGCTCCTCTGCACCATCTTGCCTGAGCCGGTGGAAGTGGAGCCTTGAACTGAGCTGATGCGCTGAGGGTTATTTGCACTGAGCGCTTCACATGGAGGTGAAAACACGGGGCACAGATCTTTGAACACAACCCTTGTCCTGAGGAATGGGGGGGGCTGCATAAAGGGAGACCGGCTCTCCCTGGCGGGGCTGCAGTGGCTCTTCACAGGGGCAGTCCCACTGTCTATTGGTACCAGAGTTTTGCCGGCCTCCTTTCCTGGGCGGGCTCCTCTCTCCCTTGGGGGAACTGGCGGCCCCAAACTTCCCAGAAACCATCATAGCGAGGCCAACCTGAGCACAGACACCTGCTCAGCACCCCGGGGTGCAGCCCTGAACTCCGGCAATCAGCTACGCTCAGCTGCCCACCCAACAAGCGTTACACGCAGGAGCCTTCGTGCCCCGCGTGTTCAGGTCCCTCCCAGTGCCAGCTTCAAACTCCGCTGCTCAGTTCTAAGGCTTGGCCACACGGGGGCACCCCGGAGCTCAGCCAATGCCTCCCATTGCTGGTTGCATTTCCCACTCCTCGTGGCAGGTTCACACCCCGCAGGCAGATCTCTGAATCGGAGCCGAACAGTTCCCCAAATCCGGCGCTTTAGCAGCAGCTTTGCTAGGAAAGCGCTGACGTCGCCAAGTAAAGTAAGAGCCAGAGCGCTGTGTCCAGGATCTTCTCTTGGGCCCCTCACCGTGGTGTCTGTCAGGCGCAAGGAGAAACCAGGGAAATGTTTTCATGGCGTTTAAGGGCAGAAGGGGCCATTAGCTCAGCTAGTCTGACCCCCGAATAACACAGAATTACACCATGACACACATTGATCCCACAGACCAAAGATAGATCAAAGTGTTTCAGCCCTCAGGAAGGAGGCTAAACTGGGTGCCAGAGGCAGCGAACAAGGGGCCCCCAAGGCAATGGCAGGGAGCTGACGAGGTGAAATATGCCCAGATGATCCCAGCAGGCGACCCACCCCCATGCTGCAGAGGTGGGAGTCCCTGATCCTCCTGCCCTTAAGAATCTCTGGTCGTAAGTGGGTCCCCTCAGTTCCCCAGATAAGAATCCTCCATGTGATTTCCCTGGCTTCACCTCCAAATAAGAACATTGTGTGGAGGGGGTGGGAGGAAGGTTGTCTGGCAGATCTGTAAAGGGGGACTGTGTCTCCCTGTCTGGCCCAGGCTCCTTGGAGGAAGTGATCTCAGTGTGTCTGGCTGTCTCCATTCCTCCCACCCATAAGAATCCCTGGTGTGTGGGTGCACCCTAGACCATTAAGGATCTCTGGTTGGTGGGTGTCTCTCTCCCCTAGTCAGGATCTCTGGGGCGTGCCTGTATAAAAAGAGACTTTGACTCACCCAGGCTGGGCTGCCATCATGGAACAGCCCAGGTCCTTCTGTGGAGGGTTTGCGTTCCTCCAAGGACGTGATCTCAGTGTGTGTGGGTGTCCCTGGTCCTTCAACCCTTAAGAGTCCCTGGTGCGTGGGTGCGCTGGGCCCCATTACAATCCCCTCTGTCTTACCCCCATGAGGGATCCGGTGGATGTGGGTGTTCTCCATGCTACTGGGGGTGTCTGGTGCCCCTGTCCCTCCTGGTTAATAGTGGGGTGTGTGGGTGTCCCCCCCGCCCGTTAAGGATCCGTGTTGTGTGGATGCCCCCGTTCTTCTCATTAAGAATGGTGCAATGGAGCATATGGGTGTGTCCCCCACCCCATGAACTAGCTCCAGTGTGTGGTTCCCCTGCCCCCATCCAGGCTCTGTGGTGTGTGGGTGTCTCTGTTCCTCTTTTCAAGATCCGTGTTGCAAGGGGGCGTCCCTCCCCCCAAGTCAGAATCCCCAGCGTGTGGGGGCTCCCATCCCCCCATCCTGGCTCTGCGGGGGGGTGTCTGTATAAAAAGAGACCGTGTCTCACTGTCTTGCCCAGGCTATGCTGCAGGGGCTATTCACAGCTGCGTTCCCACTACTGATCAGCACAAGAGTTTTGACCTGCTCCATTTCTGACCTGGGCCGGTTCATCCCTCTTTAGGCAACCTGGAGACCGCAAGCTTCCCCAGAATCACCATATTGATGCTGAACTTAGTGCGGACACCCGATCGGCACACCCCCCTACAGCCCAGAACTCCTGAGCTCAAGCGATCCGCCAGCCTCAGCCTCCCCAGGCGCTGGGATCACAGGCACCAGCCACGGAGCCCGGTTTGTTTCACAGCCTGGCAGCTGGAGCTTTAAACTCTGCTTGTGAGCTCTGTGCCTTGGCCAGACGGGGACAGCCTGGAACTGGGAATTGCTCCTGCTCCCCCCGCCCCCGTCTCATGTCGAGCTGCAGGCGCCGCTGTCCTCCCAGGTAAGATCCCGGATGTTTCGGTGCCACCCATCCCCCCGCCCAGGTGTCCGGGTACCTCTGCCCCCCATACAGAATCCTGGATGTGTGGGTGTCCGTCCCTCTGCAGAGGATCCCGGAGTGTGGATGCCCTTGTCCACCCTTACAAGATCCTGGGTGTGTGGGTGCCACTCTCCCCCCCAGCAGATCTCTGGTGGGTGGGTCCCCAGGGTGTGAGCGTTCCCATCCCCCGATACAGGCTGGGGGGGTATAACTGGCTCTCCCTGTCCTGCCCCGGCGGTGCTACAGCAGCTGTTCACAGGGGCAGCAACCCCACTGTCACCCTGCAGCTTTATCCTGCTCCAGGGGTGACCTGCTTCACCCTCCTGTGGGAGCCCGGGGACCCCGAACTGCCCAGAATCACCTGATTGATGCCGAGCTTAGCACAGACACCGGCTCAGCCTGGCAGGGAGCTGCCCTGAGCCCTGACAATCAGCTTCCCTCCGCCTCCGGCTGCACAGCGAGGGTCCCACGCGAGAGGCTTCGTGCCCAGTTTGTTCAGGAGCGTCCCAGGCTCCAGCTGTAAACTCTGCTGGTCAGTTCTGATCTTTGGCCACACGGGGGCGGCACTAACGGTCCCATCTAAACGCTGTTTTCGTTCGACCCTTCGGATCGCAGATTGTAACCCGCGGGCAGATCTCTGAGTGCAGCCAACTCCCTCCCCAAACTGAACATTGAAGCAGCAGCTCCCATTGGAAAGAGCAGGATTTTTGCCTTTAAAAACAAGGGAAATGTCTACAGCGAGAGACTGAAGAAGCTCAATTCATTTCATTGACTCCATGAATGTTCCTCTGTGTCCCCCTAGGAGTCATGCCCCACATTGTGGGGACCACTGAACCCTACTCGCTAAGCAGGGGCTAGTGATGCCAAAGCCCAGGGAAAGGGAGAACAAGTGCGGGGCCCCCAGCACTGGAGCCATGTGAAGGGGCTGCAGGAGAGGGGCAATGGCTGGTGGCCCAGGGAGTTAAGGGCAAAGGGGGCACAGGAGGGGGCAGGAGTTAGGGGTGAAGGAGGCGCAAGGGTTGGGAGCGCAGGAGCTAGCGGTAAAGGGGGAGTGGGGATCGTCCAGGGGCAATGGGGAAGTGCCAAAGTACAAGCTTTGCCCAGGGCACCATTTCCCCTAATGCTGGTCTGAGTGAACAATTGGAAATGACCCTTCA
The DNA here is from genome assembly GCF_020497125.1 of Mauremys mutica. Classification (NCBI taxonomy): domain Eukaryota; kingdom Metazoa; phylum Chordata; order Testudines; family Geoemydidae; genus Mauremys; species Mauremys mutica. Next base: position 86,141 of record NW_025423275.1, read on the forward strand.
GTGAGACCAGAACCATAGTGTAGAAAAGCTTCTTTGTTAAGTGGTGGTGGCTGAGGGCTTAGGGAGATGGGTTAGAAAACAACAGGCATCTTTCTGTGGAGGTTTGATTCTTGCCTGCTAGGCAAGGCTGGTGTGTGGCGTCTCCATGGCTGTACTTTCAGTGTCTGATCTGCCACAGGGAGCCAAGTCTAGACATACTCAGAGGCTCTATGCCAGGGTTTCTCAAACTTCCATTCATGGCAACCCCCTTTTGCCAAAAAAAACCAAAGGGTTTCTACGTGACCCTAGAAAGAAGCACCTCTACACTGATCACAGGCAGAGGAGACAAAGCCTGAGCCCTGCCCCAGGTAGGGGAGGGCAAAACCAGAGCTTGAGGGATTCAGCCCTGGGTGGTGGGGCTCAGACTTTTGGTTTCAGCCCCAGGCACCAACAAGTCTAATGGCAGCCCTGGCAACCCCATTAAAACAGGGTCACATCCCACTTTGGGGTCCTGACTCACAGCTTGAGAACCACTGCTCTATGCTGAGGGGAGAGAGTTTTCCTGTGGGTGTAGTTAATCCACTTCCCAAGAGGTGGCAGCTATGTCAGTGGGAGAAGCTATATCAGTGGGTGTGCAAGCTGTGGTGTTTGCCACATTAAAGAAGTTTAATCAAACCCCATTTTTAAAACCACCTGTGGTCTGGGAAAGGCAAAGGACCTCAATGAATCAGGGTTTGTCCTTCAAAGTCCTAGACATCACAATTCCATACTCTTAGTGTCATGGGGATATTGTTCAGTGTTAGAATGCTTGACTGCAGTTCAAGTAGTCCTCAGTTCAAACCCCAGTGTTCTCTTATAACCTTCTTTCTTTTTTTTAAAAAAAGGAAAACATTTTCATTTCCATTCTCCATTATGTTCAGGGGCTCCTCTATACAGGAGTCCTTGATATCAATGTAAACACTCAACATTTTGCTGTCCAAATGCATAAAAACCTAGCAAAGCTGTCCATCAGCTGAAATCAGTTCCAATCCTCTAAGTGTCTAGTTTATGTTTTCATCAGTTAAACAAAGGTATCACACGAATGTACATTTGCAGATCCCTCTTCTCCAGGAGCTATGTTGTGCAGAAGAACAAGAACCACATCCAGTTGCAGTTCAGGAGTCTGATGACCAAAGAGCCATGAAGTGTTCTGAGGGCTGGAGAAAAATGCCTTCTAGGGAGCTATTGAACGAGCTCAACCTGTTTAGCTTATCAAAAGAAGATGAAATGTGACTTCATTGAAGTGTTGAAGGGCCTTAATGGAGACAAAAGATTGGGCATTAAAGGGCTTTTTAATCGACGAGAGAAAGGCATAACAAGACCCAGTGGCTGGAAGGTGAAAAGAGACAAATTCATATTAGAAATAAGACACAAATATTCAACAGCGAGGATGATTCACCACAGGAACAAGCTACCAAGGAAAGTGATGGATTCACCATCTCCTGATGTCATCTAATGGAGACTAGATGCTTTTCTGGAATGTGTTTGCCCCAAAAGTAGCTCTGGTGTCATACAGGAGGCCTGTGATATGCAGGGGGTCAGATTAGATGCTCTAGTGGTCTCTTCTGGCCATAAAGTCGACTAATTTCTGAAAAACTGAGTATAGCATTGGGAGCAGCGTCTGATGTTTTCCTATCAAGCCGGCTTGCTTCCTAGAACGAACGCTCCTTGAGTGGGGTGATCCACAGGGAGTAGCTCAAACCTCCAAAGTGCCTGGCCAGGGGCAGGACATTGGCACAGCTAGGGAGGGGTGTGGCAGTGACATCACAAAGGCTTTTTGCAGGACCTCAGACTATTGGTCAAAGGTGGTGGGGAGGTGGCGACCTCACAGAGAGATGCTGACATCAGCCAGGCAGGATGAGGTGAGGGGCCAGGGAAACCTCAGAGACCTCTGTGGATTTGCTTCAGCAAGTCTCCTTCTCCAGGTCTCTCTTTGAGGACTGAGAGAGTATTCGGTTCACGTACGTGAGTGCCAGGAGGAGCCTCTTTCGAGTTTTCTCCTTCCCTTTTCCTGATTTTACTAGAAAACAGCCATCCCTGTTTAGAAGGTAAGAGCCTCCTCGAGGTTTGAAACCTGTTCAGTCTGATCCATCTGGTGACCGTTGAATTCTAGGCATGGAAAACACGAGCTTAAGGAGGCAGTATTTTATTGCGCACCTGGGATTTTGTCCCTTAGAATCACTGGGGTCATTAGGGTTTGTCCTTTTGGTTTCACCTTTTCCTCCATCCATCCTTCCCTCCTTTCTCTTTGTCTCTTGCTTCTTTTGTCCTTTCTCCTGTTCCCCTCCCAACACCAGGAGGGGTGTGCGTATCTGTCTCAGGGGAATGCTCTGCAGCTCCCACTGTGGGAGGTCCACCTGAAAGTGTGGGGCTGAAATAGTGCTCAGGCAGTGATCCCCACCGGTGACCTGGGCCATCCTTTGGGCGAGAACCCTCAGCCTCCCGTCCTCAGTCTCTACCCTGATTGGCTGAGCAGGGGGTTATTGACAGGGAGGAGACTCAGGTCCTTGTTGTTCTCTTTTAAGCCCAAGGAAATAAGTCATAACCAGTCATATGTTTGATGGATTTTGCTGCTTCTCTGCATTAATTGTCTCTGAGCAGTTCATGATTCTATCTAACATTGCAGTTCTCCTCAAATACTTGCTGAATATTTATTGTGCACTGTTGTTGGTCTGGAGCTCATCTGAGAGCACTTTATTCAGGTCATTCAGTGTCTGAAATTCAAGATCCGATGGTTACTTTCAAAATCAGGGCTCTTGGGTCCTATTCCCAACTCTGCCACTGGCTGGCTGTGTGACCTAAGACAAGTCAATTCTCCTTTCTCAGCCTTAGCTTCTTCCTCTTTCAAGTAGGGATAATAATGATCCGCTCCTACCTACCTCACGGTGGGTGGGGATCCATTGGAGAGTGTCACTAGGAGTAGTGCATAATATGAGGTGTCCTATCACATTTACTCCGAGCAGATTATGACATAATAGAATAGCTGAAATAGTCTATTTCATTTGTATTTTTTTATTTTGAAATTGTTAAGAGCAGCAATTACTTAGCTCAGACTGAAGCATCTTATCTAATGTTTGAGATCTAAGTGTCTCCTCTTTGTGTGAGAGGAGACCATTTAACACACTGTGACAAACAGGAGATGCTTTTGTTTTGCAACAAAATATTTGTGCAAAGAACTTTCATCCCACTTGTTTTGATTTCGAGAAACAAACTGGTTTAGTCTGAAGGGGATTTTCTGACAGAAATGGTTTCAATGAAATTTCCCCACCAACTCGATTCCTGGGCTCTATCCCTTTCTCTGGGTTTTTTTTGTCCATTAGAACAGGAGTCAGGACTGTTGGCTTCTCTTTCTGGCTCTGCCACCACCTTGCTGTGTAGGCCCTTGGGAAGGTCACTTCCCTTCTTTGTACTTCAGGCGTCTCCCCATCTGTCCAATGAGAACAGGGACAGTTCTCGAACTCTGGGGAGTCATTTTCAGCCGGGCCCCGGCAGGGATAACTAAAAATTTATATAGATATATATATGTATATATAAAAAAGGCTTTCATTCCTTAGGAACCGGTTCCCTATAAAAAGTTCTGATTTAAGGGATGTGCCACAGTATGTATTTTTTGTACCAATAGCGTTACCATGCATCCGTATTTTCCCAGGAGGAATTTTTAAATTTTTAAATTTTAAAAATTCCTCCCAGACAGTGATTTAAGAACCAAAAAGCCTGACATGTCCAGGAAAATACGGGTGTATGTTAACCCTACCTAAAGTTCTTTTTAAAAAAGATGGGCCTGAACTAGAAACGAATTCTGTTTTACATGTGTGGGTCCCTGCCACTCCCTGGGGCTGTGCTAGTGTGACCAGATGTCCTGATTTTATAGGGACAGTCCCAATTTTTGGGACTTTTTCTTATATAGGATCCTAATAACCCCCACCCCCGTCCCGATTTTTCACACTTGCTGTCTGGTCACCCTACGGTGTGCACATGTGTGGGTCCCAGCTGCTCCCTGCCCCCCCCCCCATTGAAGCAGGTGTGCAGGGTTACTGCCCTGGGAACTGCAGGCACCAGTGGACATGGGGCTGGCTGGAGGCAGGGCAGGGGCTGACTGGAGGTAGGGTCTGGCTGCAGGCAGGGCAAGGGGTGCGGGGCTGGCTGGAGATGGGGTGTGTGGGGCTGGCAGGCTTCAGGCAGGACCACAGGGGCATGCAGCAGGGGTTGGCAGGGCTGGAGACAGAGGAGTGCGGGACTGGCTGGCTTCAGGCAGGGGGGTGCAGCAGGGGTTGGCTGGAGACAGGGCAGGAGGTGCGGGGCTGGCTGCAGGAGGTGTGGGGCTGGCTGCAGGCAGGGCAGGAGTTGCAGGGCCGGTGGTGTAGGGCTGGTGCGGGCAGGGGGGTGTGGGGAGCTGGCTAGCTTCGGGCAGGGCCGCAGGGGGTACGACAGGGGTTGGCTGGAGACAGGGCACGGGGTGCAGGGCTGGCTGCAGGAGGTGCAGGGCTGGCTGGAGACAGGGGCTGGCTGGAGGCAGGGCAGGGGGTGCGGGGCTGGCTGGAGATGGGCTGGCTGTGGGCAGGGGCTGTGGGGCTGGCTGGAGGCAGGGGCTGGTGCAGGCAGGGCAGGGGGTGCAGGTACAGAGGGTACAGCCCACCCTGTACAGTAAGTGCCCCCTCCTCCCTCCCACAGCACCGGGGTAGCAGCAGCAGCCTGGGGCTTGGGGGCTATTTAAATGGCCCGGGGCTCACCTGCTTCCACCGCCCTGGCCCTGTAAATAGCTGAGGGAGCCCTGGGGAAGCGGGGGGGCTCTGGGGGCTATTTAAAGGGCCGGGGCGGTAGAAGCAATGGGAACCCTGGAGTTTTTAAATAGCCCCCAGCGCCCCACAGCCCTACCCCAGCCCTACCCCAGCCCCTGCTGGGAGCCCCAGGCCCTTTAAATTGCCCCCTGAGGAAGCCGGGCCACCCCAGTGCGGCGAACCGGCTCTTACTGGTAAACGGTACCGGGGCTTGGGCACGGGGCCCTCTCAGGCATGGGGACCAATTCAGGGGAATCAGGAGAATTGGCCTAAAGCTGGTCCTGTGTGGGGGTGGGGGTGGGGTGGGGCAGGACTTGGTCCCATTCTGGGCACCACCAAAAATTATACAAACCTGCCGCCCCCGTCCAGCCCAACCTTCTGCTGATGCACCTCAGCCCACACCCGTGCAGGGTTTGAAGCTTCCATTGCTTAAATTCCAGGACACTGAGGGATTTCAGCTCCCATTTGCCCAGAGGGACCTTTCACCCCACTCCCAGCCAGGTTCTTGGCCATGGGATCACTGTAGGGGGCTGGGTCCCGCTGGGTCTTTTCTCTCTCTGTGACAGGCCAGGGTGCAATAACTGGGGCATCTGAGCACCCAGGACCTTCTGTGGGGCTGCCATTCCCCTTCCCCTTCTGTGGTCTCATCAGTCATTGACTCCAGCCTTTTTTCTGTCCATCGTCAGCACCATCCCAAGCAAGCTGCACTCGCCTCAAAAAGACAGTGTCCCCTGGTGGGTGTAAATCACTGACCTCTCTCCTCTCTGAGCACTGACTGCCCCTCTGTTTCCTGGCCTCTCAGTCTGTGCAGATGGGACCTTTCCCTCCCATGCTGGAGGATTCTCCCTTCCCATCTACCCTTGTCCCAAGCAGCACAGCAGGTGGGAATCTTACATGTACTGAGGTGACTTAGGAGCAGAAACGCCCCCAGACCTTCCATGCAATTGGCACTTGCCCCTCACTGAGCAGGATTAAAACTCCTGCAGGGAGATTGCTGGGCCACATCCCCTCTGGGCATGAGCAAAGCAGCAGGGTGAAAAGATCCTAGAGATGCTGGGGATTGAACCCAGGGCCTCATACATGCAAAGCATGTGCTCTACCACTGAGCTACATCCCCAGATAGTCTTTGCTTGCTATGGGTTACACCAGGGGTAGGCAACCTATGGCACGTGTGCCGAAGGTGGCACACGAGCTGATTTTCAGTGGCACTCACAATGCCCAGGTCCTGGCCACCAGTCTTGGGGGCTCTGCATTTTAATTTAATTTTAAATGAAGCTTCTTAAACATTTTAAAAAACCTTATTTACTTTACATACAACAATAGGGGTTATATATTATAGACTTATAGAAAGAGACCTTCTAAAAACATTAAAATGTATTACTGGCATGCGGAACCTTGAATTAGAGTGAATAAATGAAGACTCGGCACAGCACTTCTGAAAGGTTGCTGACCCCCGGGTTACACTCAGAGCCCTCTTGTTTCCAGAGCACCCAGTGGCCTAAGAGCAGCATGGGGGACACATTCCCTGCTCTGAGGGCCAAACCTGCTGTCCTGGAGATTGCTGGTTCTTAGGGTCACTTTGCAGCAGGGCCAGATTCTATGTGTGGGGCAGAGAGAGTGGGTGCCCTGGACTCAGGGTGCAGAGATACAATCAGGCCTCTCCCCTGCATTGGGTGGGGGGTGCTGCCACCCCCTGCTGGAAGGTAATGGGAGGGGAGGGGCACTGTGAGTCACTCAACACCTGACCTTGGTGGCAGAAGTGCTGTGGGGAGCTCCAGGTGTTTCTAGGATCTGCTTTTTCCACCTGCCTGTGAAGTCCAGCTTTCCCCAGCACATTCACTGCGGTGCAATTGGGTCACTGTTTCCATGGCTGAGCAGCAAAGAATTTCTCCCAGTTTCCCTTCTATTGGCCGCAGGATTAACCTGTGTCAGTGATTAATGAGGTGGATCTAGTTGTAGATTGTTATTCATTCCCCACCTTGACAATTCACACAGTCCCTTTCCCATGCAGATTCCCAGCACCTCGGTGATCCTGGTAGCAGGAGTTGGGTCCTGAGACTTTCACGGTTCTTTCCCCCTCCACCTGGAGTGAACTCAGCTTTTCCCCCATCCCAGACAATCCATGAAATAACAACAGGGGCATAAAGAAAGAGGGGAGGGAACATCTCACGGCCAGGGCTGGATGTCCCCAGGGCCCCCTGCTTGTCCATTGTTTCCATGGAATTTGGCCCCCTGCTTTGCACAAGGGACAGAGAAAGATCTTGCTGTTCCTGTGTCTGTGCAAGGAAAATTGTGCTTCTGTATGAAAGAGAGGCCAGAAATGGCCCCATGATGGGACAATATCCTCAGGATTAAGACCTAAGGACTCAGGCTGAGAACTGATAGAACTCCACTCATCTGGGATTTAACAAATTGTCTTTCATGGAGCAGGGCCAGTTCCAGTGTTTTTGGCACCCCAAGCGGAAAAAAAAAATAAAAAAGCTGCAATCAATGGCAGCTCCACCACTGCCACTTTTGAGAGGGACTGAGAGGGCCGAATTGTCGCTGAAGCCTCCCCCTTTCCATTGACCAGCCCAGGGACCTGCTTGCTGCGCTGGTGCCTGGAGCCAGCCCTGCCATGAAGACGCTGGGAAGATGGGGGAATCAGGAAAATACCATGGATTTGTTTACATTGCAAGTGAAGAATAATTGAAGCTTTTCTGGTTTAAAGTCACTTTTCCCTGACTGGGAATTGAACCCAGGCCTTGGCAGTGAGAGTGCCAAAACCTAACCCCTAGACCACCAGGGAGATGATGATATGGCTTTTCTTCTCACTTATACTACACTTTCTTAGGCTATTTTCTAGCCACTTTCTGAAACTGTTCCACTGTCCACTCCCTGAGGGGCTAAGAGCAGAGAACCCCTGTGCTCAGGGTCATAACCTGAGACCAACCCAAGTCACTGAAACAAACTCAAATCATGCTTCCTCCAGCAGGATCACAGAGCAATACAAAAAAACCCCATGAGGAACAATCCTCCTCTGCCTTCATTTACCCCATCGCAACCCTCTCAGCAGCCGACTCTTGCAGGAAGGACACTGAGCTGATAGGAGCTCTGGCACAGAGACCAAGGGAAGGGTGTTGCTCCCCCTGGGTGTGAGCTGATTACATTCTGACTCTGTGTAACAGGGCTCTGAGCTTTGCCATCTTCTGCGTTCTGAGTGCTGAGCCCCCCGGACCCTTCTGCTGGGAACATGGGGATTGTACAACAGCTGCAAGCCCTTTTCCTGTCTCCTTGTCCTCCTCGGCTTCCACAGACCTTCCCCATAAATGGTTCTGTCAGGCCCTGGAGGGATCTAAGGACCTGCAGGTTTCCCTCACCCACCTCTTAAGGCAAACAGTGATTCCCTTCTCTGACACTCCTGGGCCTGGGCTTCTTTTGAGTTTTTCCCTAGGGGGCCTGACTCCCTGTGAAAATGTGTGTGTGGCATGTGGGGAACTCAGACTCTCCCCCACTAGATGAGTCCAACAGCACCTCCCCTTGGTGGGAGATTCCTAAATTCCACCCTCCCACCCTGGTTACTCTGACCAGCTGATGGCGGCAGCATGCTAAATCAACCCCAGCTCTCTGGTCTAGAAAGCAGCATCTAACCAGCCTTGTGACAGCTCCGGTTTGCTCGCTGGAGACATAATGAACCAGGAAAGAAGGCAAATGTCAGACAGGGAACCTCAGCTCACAAATAAACACCCTCAGGCTCCTTCTACACTGCGACTGGGCAGTTGACTGACTTTAAATCTAGCTAGCTCAGTTGGTAGAGCATGATGCTCTTAATCCCACCATCATAAATCCAAGCCCCATGGTGGGTGGTAGCAACAGCCCTTAGGTGTCACTCTTCTGCTAATAGTGACAGAACAAAATGAAACAAACTCTCCATGCTCTTCGGCACGTCATGTTTCCTCCTCTCTCTGAGCTTCAGTAAAACATGAAGAGAGACCAAACTGACATTTGCACCCTCCGTTAAGAGAGGAATTTCTCCTCTTCCATTCTACCCCAGGCAAGAAGAGCGGATAATAACCATTTAACAGATGATTGCAGAGAGAAAACTTTGGTCTTTATAAATAGGACGATGATCCATTGTTCTCCACGTCCACTGACGGTAGGACAAGAAGTAATGGGCTTAATCTGCAGCCAGGGAGATTCACGTTAGATGTTGGTAACAGCTTTCTAACTCTGAGTGTAGTTAAGCTCTGGTATAGGCTCCCAAGGGTGTCTGTGGAGTCTCTGTCCTCAGAGGTTTTTAAGAACAGGTTGAACAAACCTCTGTCAAGGATACTCTGCATATACTTGGTCCCATAGACAACCTGCTCTGGCTCTGGTTCCCTCCTTCTGCTCTCTGCCTGGGCCGGCTGCTGTGAGCAATTGACCCCACATGGCCCTGACGCATCGTCTCTGCTTGGCCCTGCCTCAGCAGAGAGGGCTGGATTTCATGACCTCTCCAGGGCCCTTGCAGCCGTACAGCTCTGTAATTCGATGCCATCGCAATATAATATAAACAACAACAAAAGTGGAAACACCCCAATCTAACATCTAACAATTCAGCGTGAACTGACATTCCACAGCACAAAGTGACAATACGTAGGAGTGCAAAGCCCGACGATTCAGCACCATGCAAATGAACGCCCCATGGAGCAAAATGACGCACTGCAAAAGAGCTCAGCTCAAACCGACTCAACACAAGGCAGAGCAAAAACAATACAGCACGAAACAATGCGTCAGAGTGCAAAGTGACACTGTGCAAAACAGCTCAGCGTGGAACAACGACACAGCACAAACCCACATAATAGAATCCTATAGAAAGGTAGGGCAGGGAAGGACCCCGAGAGTCAGGGCCAAGTATCCCTAGGCCACCCCGACAGGTGTTTGAAGAACAGGGAAACAAAGGGCACCACGAACATATGTTTTTTGGATGAGCCAAGAAAAGGGAGTAGCATTGTCCCCCTCAGGCAGCCCCTGTTCAGTTCCAGGTCAGAAAGCAAAATTCTTCTGCAAGAATATCCAAAATATATTGTGTTTCACTTCACTTCATAAGTACAGTTGTGTGGCAATTAAATGATGACCCTAAAGTTTCATAAAAGTGTGGGAAATACGGACGTATCTGAGAAAATGGCTTGGAATGAAGGAAGACAAAAAATTGATCGGTTGAGAGAACAAGCCCTGTTTCCCCCTGTCTGGAGCTTCTCTCACAACTACTGGAATAGAAAAGCTAAGCAAATGGGGTTCTATTGTTGCACAGGAGATTGAAGTGAGGCCATTTTCTCCGGATAGAATTAATGGTAATGTCAGGAGTGGGATGTGAAACCACATCTCTATGCAGAGACCAGAACACACAAGGGATTGGAAAAAAAAGAGTCTTATAACTAGCACTTTAGACCAGTCCACCATCCTGATACTACAAAGAATACGACTTATGAACCCTAGATTTCATTAATAGTTGATAAACTCTTTAGGGTGGTCAAGACAGCACATCTCTTTCAACTCCTAGAGACCTTCTACAGCACAGCTGATTTTTAGACACTCATCCGGACCTAAAGTTACACGTTTCCTGGAGCTCCATGAGTTCTGTGGTGTTGTAATGTCCCTGCTCACATTTTAAGTGAACAAAAGATGGTTGCTGGCATTCTCAGAGAGTAATGGTGAACCTCAAAATCCTGCTCTGTGGGCCAGACAATTAAGCAACCAGCACCCACAACCTTTACCATGATAGCATCCTGTCTGGGAACAAATCACAGGTCAATAGCTGGGGTGTGAAATCCTCATTTCTGTGTGGTTCTATCACTGTAGTCCACACTTTCCTATTGCTTGTCTGTATAATCTCTGTCTGGTTCTGTGACTGTTTCTGTCTGCTGTACAATTAATTTGTTGGGTGTAAACTAATTAAGGTGGTGGGGTATAATTGGTTAGATAAACATGCTACACTATGTTAGGGTTGGTTAGTTAAATTTCAGTAAAATGCTTGGTTAAGGTATAGCTAAGCAGAACTCCAGTTTTACTATATAGTCTGCAGTCAATCAGGAAGTAAGGGGGGGAATGGGAATGGGAATGGGGGTAGGGCAATTGGAATTATGTTTTGCTAAGGAGGTTAATAGGAACAGGGAATGGGAACAGGGACACAGGCAAGCCTCCGTGGTGTCAGAGCTGGGAAGGGGGATGCTGAGGAAGGAAATTGGAATCATTGCTTGCTGGAAGTTTACAATAAACATCTAATTGTTTGCACCTTTGAGCTTCGTGCATTGCTGCTCTCTGGTCACATGAGAAGGACCAGGGAATGGGAGGGTGATGGAATAAACCCTCTAAGAAGAACGTCTTACAGGGTGTGAAAACCCCCAGAACCAGTATAATTAAGCTGACCTAAGCCATGGTTAGACAGTGCTAAATAAAAGGAAAGATTGTTCTGCCAATGCAGCTATGGAAAACCCCTCCCCTCACTGTCTACTCCACAGTGCTACAGCAGTATTTTAAGTAAAGACAGCCTCAAAGTGAGACCAGACCTGGCTCCATGCCTGTGCTCCCAGAGAACAAGCCACCTCCTGCACAAAGAGGATGAAAAGACCTGCCAAAGCCCAGGATTGAACCAGGGACTTTTAAATCTTCATGCTAACACTCTCCCAACTGAACTACTTTGGCAGCTGTACGATAGTAGCTTGGCCTGCTGCTTCTCTGTCTGGGATGTTTTTGTCAGCAGTTGCACACAAAAAGGACAGGAAAACGAACGGCTGCTCCACACCCCCACCGGAGGAACCCGACGCACTTAGCTGTGGGGTGTAAGAAGTGGCTGTTGGCTGACAGGGCCTGTCCCCCAGGAGCTGGAACAGCAGCTACCGCCTCCCCCTCGGCTCCAGGCTGTGGGAAATGCTCATTGCCTGGCTGCATGGGCGGCTGCTGCTCCGTGCTCTGGAGAGCGTCTGTATTGCTCTGTCAACCCCCCGTCTTCACTGAGCCAGTCTGGTAAGGTCCCAAGTGCCCCCTCCGGCCTGGCAGCTGAGAGTCTGTGCAGACATCAACCCCCCTGCCAGCCCCACAGGCAGCAGCAGCGCCAGCCCCCAGCACCACAGGGGCACTCAATGCACTTCCTGTGGGGAAATGGCTCCTTGGCGTCCAGCTGCTAGAGTGAGAGCCAGGAGAGAGCAGTGTCTGGCTCACCGTGGGGGAGAGAAGAGACCTGGTGAGTGCGGATCTCCCTCAGCCTCTCCCGCAAGGCTGGTCAGTTGTATTGTCACTATCATAGTCGGTGCTTCCCTTCAGGGCCGGCCCTAGAGGGATCCGGGGTCTGGGACAAATCCCCACTTTCCTGCCCAGGCCCTGCCCCCACTCCACCCCTTCCCCCAAGCCTCCACCCCTGTCCCATCTCACCCCATTCCTCTCCCTCTCCCACGTCTTCCTGTCTCTGCTCCTCTCCCTCCATCCTGCACCCCACTGAACAGCTGATCACTGGCAAGTGGGAGGTGCTGAAGGGGAAGAGGAGGAGCTTGTCAGCAAGGCCTGTAGTTGAAGGGGGCGGGGAGATCTGGCTGCCAGTGGGTGCTGAGCACCTATTTTTTCTCTGTTGGTTCTGCAGCCCCGTAGCTCCCATGGAGTCGCTGACTCAGCTCCTTTCGCACTCTAGAGAGAGGAGCAGATCCAGGGCTATGGCTGATATATGGGGCACCAGGTGAGTGGCAGAGGCTTCAGGTGCTGAGAGTTTGCCTGACCCCTCAGGGACACAGTGTGAGGTGGTGCCCCAGGGATCTCTATGAAAGGAGCAGAACAGGATTTACTTGGGGTGGGGAGAGAATTGAGAGTGTCTCAGGGGGTTGTACAGAGGTATTGGCTGGGTGAGAGACTGGCTAAAACACAGGCCTTGCTGTGAGCAGGATTTGAACCTGCGCAGGGGAACCCTAATGGATTTCAACTCCAACCCCTTAACCACTCAGCCGTCACAGCTGTGAGCACAAAATTGCCCCAATGCCAGAGAAACTGGTAAAGAATCACAATGCCCAGGTGTGAAATCATCTGAGCTACAGAATTCCCACCACAAAACTGGACCCGAAAGCACAGGGGGGATTGGGGGTTTGTTCTCTTTGCTTAGCCATGTGCAGTCGCACAGAGAGCGCGTTTAAAAGTCTCCCCTCCCACAGAGCGGGAAGGGGAAATGATTCTCAACTTGAAGCCTGACATAGGGTGACCAGACGTCCCGATTTTATCAGGACTGTCCCGATATTTGCTTGTTTGTCCTGCGTCCCGACCGATGTTTGGTCGGGACACTGGACAAACAAACAGTTTTGCCCTCTGCCCCGGCACACAGGCAGAGCCCGGAGGGACACTCGTCCCCCCGACTCTGCCCCCGCCTTCCCCCATTGGATCCCTCCCCAAATCCCCGCCCTGGCCCTGCCCCCAGCCCCACCCCCTCACTGCCCCATTGGATCCCTCCCCAAATCCCTGCCTGGCCCTGCCTCTTCCCCAAGCAGGCGGCATCCTCCTCCCTCCCAGGTTTGCACACGGGCCATGGCCATGGCCGGGAGCGCAGCATGGAGGCTGCTCCAGCCCTGGAGCCTGCGGGGCAGTGCAGTGGGGCTGGGGGCAGTGCGGAGCTGGCAGGACCCATGTGGGCGGGGGGCGGAGACACACGTGGGGCAGACACGCTCCTGCCCGGAGGGCCTGGGCCCAGCTGCTTGGTTTGCCCCTTGCCCGGGAGCTGCAGGAGGGACCTGGAGTGCGGCTCGGCTGCAGAGCACGGAGCACAGGCTAGGCCCAGGAGCGAGGGGATGGGGGAGCTGGGGGTGTATCGGGGGTCGGAGTCGAGAGTTGGGTGGAGACGGGGCTGTGCCACTGCCGCCGGGGGGGGCGGAGCCTCTGGCTTTTTTTTTTGGCTCTGCCGCCGGCTTTTTTTTTTCTCCGCCCCCTCCCATGGCAAAGTTAAGGTCTGTCGCACTCGATCTGAGCACTACACCCCATCTGAGCTCAAAGAGCTGAGCACGCAAGAGCGGCGGCCCAGGCGGGCAGGGGGAGGGGCCCGAGCGGAGGGGCGGAGCCGCGTGAGCGGGTATGCAGATCTGTGTGCGAGCAGAGCATTGTGGGAGCGGACGCAGGCTGCCAGGCAGGGCCCGACTTTGGCACCGGGAGCTCGGCGTGGGGAAGGGACGGTCTCCGGGGGCCGCGTCGGGGCAGCTGTCGGCAGTGGGGGCCGGTGTGGGCGAGGCCGGCGGTGGGGGCGCGGCGGTCCGCCCCGTGTGTTATAAGTGCGGGGCGAGCGAGGGCGGGCGGCGGCCGGGCAGCAGGAACTCATACTTACCTGGCAGGAGAGATACCATGATCACGAAGGTGGTTTTCCCAGAGTGAGGCTCATCCATTGCACTGTGGGTGTGCTGACCCCTGCAGTTTCCCCAAATGTGGGAAACTTGACTGCATAATTTGTGGTAGTGGGGGACTGCGTTCGCGCTCTCCCCTGGTGATTGGTTTGAACAACAGAAAACTGACAGTGGGCTGTTTAGGCTTAGTGCACTGCAAAGCAGATTCTCAGAAAAGCAGTTGTTATTCTGGGCCTTTGGGAGTGCTCTTTTCCACAGGCCCTGTACTTCTAAGTATCTTTGTCCCACGTTCTTCCTTGTAAGCAAAGCTCAGCTCTGAAACTTTACTTGGGTCTTATAAGGCTCTCTGTGTTCTTGGCTTTCCCTGGTCTTTTGCAGCTGATCTGCTCTCTAGTCTGCTTTGGGGGGGCTTGGACCGGTGCCTTCCTTGGCTCTAAGGGGAGCTGCTTACCTGCACTGCTTCTTTCCCTGCTTGTAGCTTCTTGCCCAGCCCTTCTTCTCAGGCTCTTCCTCCTTTGACGGGAGGACGGCCTGTCCAAAACGCCTGTCCCACCTGGTCTCCTCGTCCAACAGGCAGCCTCGCCCCCTGCCCTGGGGCCGCTTTGGCTTTCGCTGTCTGTTCCTGTTTCTTGGTGGCCACCCTGTCTGTGCTACGGAGACTAGGCTGTCACAACCCCGTGCTGGAGGAGGGCTTTCCGTCGCTTGCGGCCCACCCACCGCCTCCCCGAATGCCCTTTAGCTACGCTGCGGGTTAGGGCGGCGTGGCCGTGTCACCCAGGAGCGGGTTTTCCCTTTTGCACACCTCTGACGGACGGAGCTGTTTTGACTTAACTGTTCAGCACGCACAGACCCTCGGGCCTGGGCTGCACGGGGAATGTAAATCGGCGCGGCTACGTCAATCCGCGCCTTGGTCGGAAGAATTCTTCCGTCGACCTAGCTCCCGCCTTTCGGGGAGATGGATGGCCCGCACCAACGAGGAAAACCCTCTCCAGGACCCTTCTCCGGGAACAGTGCCCTTCCGTTTGGGGAGATTACGCTGCTTTAAAAAAGAGAAATTGTTTAACTGCCTTTCTCTGAGGCAAGGTTGACTTTGTATTGCTTCCCTCGTGGCTCCTTATAGCAGTTGTGTTCTGAAATCTTTAGGCTTTGACTTCATTTATGATGAAATCTTGCTGTAACTTTATTCTAATTTTCAATGAGTAACTAGACCTGAGCTGTTTGGTGTGTTAGTGGAGGATTGTTTAAAAACCTGGGATTCCACTTTCGGCTGCCTTTCCATTACATTTCCTCTGAAAGCCCACCGAAAGCCTCCACTTCCCACATAGCTCTCTCAAACCTGCAGTCATCAGGCATACAGAAGATGCTTACAGTTTCACTCCATACGAGTCCAGTTCCTCGCTGTTTCCTGTCTAACCACTGCACACATATGGTATCCCCTCCCTACCCGGAGCTGCTTCCTGGCTTTTGCGCTCAGGACAGGAAAACGAGAATGGAGAGGTAAGCTGTGCAGGGAACGCTTCCTCAGCTCGCACTCCACTCCCCAAGGGCCTTTCGAGGTCTTCTACGGACTTCAGGTTTCATTTGATTTCCAAGGTTTGTGGGCTCATTAATTAGCCATCTCTCCTAATGCAGGGATCCTACGGGTCAGACCAAAGATCGGTGGCCCAAAAGAGCTAAGAAACAGAAATAAAGGTGAGCACTAGGCGTTACATTCAGATGAGCATCCAGAATCTTACTGTGCCCTGGCAAGTTCAACGCTGCCGAAAAGAAGGAGCTCATCAGGTCCCTCTGCTAGCACCCAAATCTGGTGGCTAGTCGGTCTGCTGGGAAATAAGGAAAAGGAAATGAATTAAAGGAGTCAGGCAATAACAAGGAAATGAAGAGGTTTGTCGAACGGGTTCTGTCTGATTTACCGTCTTCCCAGCTACCCGTCCAAGTTAAAGACCTAGCCCAGTATCCTGTCTGCTGACAGCGGCCAATGCCAGGTGCCCCAGAGGGAATGAACAGAACAGGGAATCATCAAGTGCTCCATCCCCTGTCGTCCATGCCCCGCTTCTGGCAAACAGGGATACCTAGCTAGGGATACCGTTGGCAAAGCGCCATAGATGGACCTATCCTCCATGAATTTATCTAGTGCTTTTTTGAACCCTGTTATAGTCTTGGCCTTCACGACATCCTCTGGCAAAGAGTTCCACAGGTTGACTGTGTGGTGCGTGAAGAAATACTTCCTTTTGTTTGTTTTAAAGCTGCTGCCTATTAATTTGATTTGGTGACCCCTAGTTCGTGTGTTATGAGAAGGAGTAAATAACTCTTCCTTATTTACTTGCTCCACGCCGGTCATAGTTTTATAGACCTCCCTCGTATCCCCCTTTAGTCGTCTCTTTTCCAAGATGAAAAGTCCCAATCTTATGAATCTCTTCTTAGATGGAAGCTGGTCCATATCCCCTCATCATCTTTGTTGTCCGTTTCTGAATCTTTCACATTCCCATATATCTTTTTTGAGATTGGGGCGACCGCATCAGCATGCAGTATTCAAGATGTGGGCGTACCATGGATTGATATTGAGGCGATATGATAGTTTCTGTCTTATTACCTGTCCCTTTCTTAATGATTCCCAATGCTCCGCTGCACATTGAGTGGATGTTTTCAGAGAACTATCCACGACTTCCAGATCTCTTTCTCGCGTGGTAACAGCTAATTTTGACCCCATCGTTTTATAGGGATAGTTGGGATTATGTTTGCCTATGTGCATTACTTTGCACTTATGAGCACCGACGTTCATCTGCCATTCGGTTGTCCCGTCACCCAGTTTTGTGAGATCTCTTTGTGGCTCTTGGCAGTCTGCCTGGGACTTAACTCTCTTGAGCAATTTTGTATCTTCTGCAAATTTTGCCACCTCACTGTTTAGCCCTTTCCCCAGATCATTTATGAATAAGTTGAACAGTACTGCTCCCAGTACAGACACCTGGGGATAAGAGAGGGCAGATCCTCTTCTGACACTGGCAGACCAGGTGCCAGCTCATGCCAAGGCCCCTAGGCCTTACTGAAAAGTGACAAACGCATGGCTGGAAACTAGTCTTGCTCACCTGTTTGTTAGTGTTGTTAAAACAGGCATTAGCTTTATAAAAACGTGTTTAGAGTTTATGACAAGCTCGTGAGTTGCTGCATGCATTATTCTCACCTATAATAGCCGTAGCCCATGTTGTAAGGTGATATATAAGCGTTGGCACTAAAGCTGTAAACCCCCTTGCTGCCGCCACGCCACCAGTCAGGAGAGAAGTATTACCAAGTGTGAAATGGTAGTTTACCAGAAGAGGCGTCATCTCCTTTCCAACAAGAGAAGGCCCTGACTGAGACATCAGACAAGCCACTGTGGATCATCCGTGGACAAAAGACTTGGTTGATTGCTCCTCCTCACACACCTACGAGGAGGAAGAGCCCTGCACAAACACTTGCCCCCATCAGCTTGAGCTCTGGGGGAATGGAATAAAAATCCCTGTCAGGAAGAAACTGTTGTTCCCCCCTCCTCACAATGCTGCTTGGACTTCAGGGAGCCGGCACACCTTCTAAGCATCAGCAAGGGATCCCGGCTGTTTGGCTAGGGTTAGCCCTAAAGGACATACAGAGCTTGCGTGTTATAGCAGCTTCTACTACCCCTGGGTGGCAAGATAGAGTCAGGGTGCCCAAGGGGTCTGTCTGTGACTCCATGTTAAGGCTGTTCTAGTGCCTGAGGAGTTCACACTTGATACTTGGTGGGTGAAAATAAAGTGAGGAGCCCCGCTGCCTGCCAGCCCCAGGCGCCAGGGGCTGCTGCTCTCTGGGGCTCTGGCCACACTAGAAAGGTAAGTTTCTAGCTTCCCTGGTTCAGAAAACCAGAAGGGAAAGAAAGAGAACCCACATTACATTTTTTTAAAAAAGAATCCTCCTGATTTGTAAGCCACTGTCATGATTTGGGGGATTTTCCAATAGCGAGGATGGCAACAATGAGAAGCTAAGGGTTATTATGTAGCATTTAGATTACAGTAGGCTTGGGGGGGAAAAATCAGGATTGGGGCCCCTGTGTGCCGGGTGCAGCACGACACCTAGTGCCTTGTCTTGATCTTATGAACGAAGATACATAGAACGTAGGCCAGGTGGGGAGAAGTCTATGTAACTCATGCAGTTGTGGATATACACATGACCTCAAATATTACCAACCGCCCCACCCCACCCCCCAAAAATACAAAATAAAAACAAACAAAAAAATCCCATCTCCCTGTGACGGGGCGGGACAGCCCCGCACTGGTACAGCAGGGGTTAACCCTTCTTTGCTAGCAGAGGAAGCCACGCCCAGGAAGCTCTGCTGGGCATGCTCCAACTGGCAGACCGGTATAAAAGCCTGCAGGTCTGCTCAGTCTGGGCTGACCACCGGGGGAGAAGGACACAGACCGTCAGCTCCTGCGGGAGGAGAGCCAGTGAGCCTGGACTGGGACGTCAGCCGAGCAGAGGCCATACCGGAGACCCCGGGGAGGGACGCCGGCCGGAGGGGACCTACGGGGGAACCGCTCCCACAACGCCGACGTCCGGCTAGACAGGGTAGGAAGTGACCCAGGGGATTGTAGAGACTGACAGCCTTAAAGCTGCAGTACCGCTCGGCGTGTTGCGGGCAGATCCCCGCCGAGCGGGTGGCAAGGAGAGCTTGCCACAATCAGGGCCCTGGGTCGGGGCTCGGTGGAGAGGGCGGGCCCGACTCCCCCTACCCCACCCCTTAATACTCCGCCTCGAAGGGGGCGGTTATGGACTCTGGCCGCTAGGCCGTGCTACCCCACCCCGACGGGGGTGTTTGTGGACTCCGGCCGCTAGGCCGCGCTACCCCGCCCCGACGGAGGCGTTTGTGGACTCCGGCCGCTATGGCCGTGCTACCCCGCCCCGAAGGGGGCGTTTGTGGACTCCGGCCGCTAGGCCGCGCTACCCCGCCCCGAAGGGGGCGTTTGTGGACTCCGGCCGCTAGGCCGCGCTACCCCGCCCCGAAGGGGGCGTTTGTGGTAGGCCACGCTACCCCGCCCCGAAGGGGGCGTTTGTGGACTCCGGCCGCTAGGCCGTAATACGCCGGCTGCCAGGGGCAGACCGAAGGACAAGTGAGTGGCGCGGCGCTAGGCCCCCAGCCCGCCCCTGCCACAAGGGGGTGCTGGGGTGTCAGACCCGTCACAACTAGCACCTGACCAGGGACTTGAACGGGCCTGAGATAAGGCCACAGGACCCAATATGGACCCCGAGAAACTTTTGAAGTGGCTGCTGGAGAATCAGCAGCAGCAGATGGCGCAACAGCAGCAGCAGCAAACCCAGCTGCTCCAGCAGCTGGCGGCCCAGCAGCAGGCACAAGCCGCACAGCGACAGGAACAGCAGCAGCAGCTGATCCGGGAGCTGACAACCCAGCAACAGGCGAACCAGGAGCGGTTGGTTCAACAGATGGCGGCACTAATCGGCCCGGCACCGAGTACGCCTCTAGGGGCCGTCAGGGGCAACCCCGGCGAGGGTCTCGGGGGATTACCCGTGCGCCTAGCTAAGATGGGGCCGGGGGATGACCCCGAGGCCTTCCTCATGACCTTTGAACGAGTCGCGACCGCCGTACAGTGGCCCCTCACTCATTGGGCCACGATACTGGCACCCTACCTGACGGGCCCCGCTCAAGCGGCGTACCGGAACTTGGACCCCCAAGACACACTGGACTACATGAAGGTCAAGGCCGCCATCTTGGACGAAGTTGGCATCAGCCTGGAGACCTACCGCCAGCGACTCCGCCGGGAACGATACACGCCAGGGGCCAGGCCACGGGCCGTGGCCCAGCGAATCCGGGATCTCTGTTGGAGGTGGCTGGAGCCGGAAGGGCGGACGGGCGTTCAAATGGCCTAGATGGTAGCCTTAGAGCAGTTCCTGCAAGCCCTGCCTCCGGGAGGGAAGGAATGGGTGCAGCGACACCGCCCCAAGACCCTCGCGGACGCGATTTCCCTGATGGAGGACTACCAGGCAGCAGATGGGGCATTGAAGACCAACCCCCAGGGGGGAGAGCCCGGTGGACGGAGCCCAGGGCAGGCCCGGGGGCCACGTAAGGGGGACGGGGGAGACCCTCGGCGGCATGTCCAGCCCCCCGGAATACCAGTAACCCGGGGCCCTAGGGCGACACCCCGAGGAGATATCCCGCGACGACCGGAGGAGGCACCAGTAAGGCCGGGCAGCCCCCACCACAACCCTATCGAGGAAGGGAGACGGGACCGCTGCTACGAGTGCGGTCAGGTAGGGCACTTCAGGAGGGAGTGCCCGTACATGGATTGCAATTATGGGCAGGTGTTGACGGCGGGTCACCGGGCCCGGGCTTGGGAGCCGGGGAAAATTGTTCTGCCGGTGAAGGTGGATGGGACGTCTGCCTGGGCCTTAGTTGACTCCGGGTGTAGCCAGATGGTTATTCGGGAGGGGCTGATTAAGCCCACCGGCCCCGCCGGGGCCCCCATCCGGCTACAGTGCATCCACGAGGATGTGAAGCCTTACCCCACTGTCTGGGTACAGCTAGAGGCGGCCCAACACCGGGCGCGGTGTCTAGTGGGGGTGGCTCCTAAGTTGGCTTACCCCGTGGTCTTAGGGCGTGACTGGCCGGGCTTCACAAACCTCTTGAGGGAAGGGGCTACGCCGCCAGGGAGGAGAACTGGGAAACGGGCTAGACGACCGGGATTTTTAGGCCAGCCAACGGCCGAGGACCCCCTAGAGGGGCCCTCGGGGAGCTCCGGGAGAGGGGTAAGGAGCCAAGTCCCCACCAAAGTGCCGACAACAGAGGACCCGGGCTGGCTAGAGGTGGACACCGACTTCCTCGAGGAGCAACGAGGGGATACCACTCTCAGCCGGGCTTGGGAACAGGCGACTAGCCCACCAGGGGAGGAAGACCCGCCCCAC
Source organism: Mauremys mutica (assembly GCF_020497125.1). Classification (NCBI taxonomy): domain Eukaryota; kingdom Metazoa; phylum Chordata; order Testudines; family Geoemydidae; genus Mauremys; species Mauremys mutica. The sequence goes on from NW_025423275.1 coordinate 107,184, forward strand.
CGCCAGCCACAAGGGCCCCGATTTGAGATCCATCGGGACTTACTCTATCGGGTGGTACCAGAACCACAGACAAAGGAAGAGCTACGCCAGCTGTTGGTCCCGCGGCGGTTCCGACGGGACTTGCTCCGTCTGGCACATTCGGTGCCGTGGGCCGGACACCTAGGCAGGGAGAAGACGTTGCAAAGGGTGGCCCAGAGGTTCTTTTGGCCGGGCATAAATGCGGAGGTACGAGATTATTGCGCCTCCTGCCCAGAATGCCAGAGAGCCGGTCCAAAAGGTGTACCAAGGGCCCCCCTCGTACCCTTGCCGTTGGTGGGGACGCCTTTTGACCGGATAGGCCTGGATCTCGTGGGACCCCTGGAGAAGAGCGGCACAGGTCATAAGTACATCATGGTGGTGGTCGATTATGCCACACGCTATCCCGAAGCGGTGCCACTGAGGTCCACCACAGCACCGGTCATTGCTAACGAACTATTGCAGATCTTCGCTCGGGTAGGTATCCCGAGGGAAATACTAACAGACCAAGGAACGAATGTGACCTCTAGATTGATGGCAGAGCTGTGCAGGCTGCTGAACATCCGGGCACTAAAGACCTCCGTCTACCACCCCCAGACGGATGGCTTGGTCGAGCGATTCAACGGCACTTTGAAGGCCATGCTGAGAAAGTTTGTAGAGGATGACCCACGGCACTGGGATAAACTACTCCCCGCACTCCTCTTCGCGGTGCGAGAGGTACCCCAGGCATCCACGGGGTTCTCCCCCTTTGAGCTCCTCTACGGGAGGAAGCCTAGGGGTATCCTTGATCTCCTAAGGGAAACCTGGGAAGAGCAGGAGACCCGTGTTCGAGGGTCGGTACAGTATATCCTCCATCTGCGGGAACGCCTCCGGGAGCTGGGGACCTTGGCCCGCGAAAATCTGGTTAGAGCCCAGCAGACTCAGGAGGCTCAGTATAACAAGGGGGCCAAGGTGCGAACTTTCGGGCCGGGGGATCGGGTCCTCTTGCTGCTTCCTTCCTCAGAGTCCAAGCTGCTGGCCAAGTGGCAGGGCCCCTTTGAAGTGGTCAGGCGGATTGGGCCGGTCGACTATGAGGTACGGTTGTCTGGGCAAAGGAGGGATACCCAGGTCTACCACGTGAACCTCCTTAAGGCCTGAAGGGACCGAGAGGGCCTGCTGATAGCCCCATACCCGCCAGAACCGGAGTTGGGGCCGCTGGTGGGAGAGCCCGAGACAGCCGGGATGGTGGACATAGGCCACGAGCTTACCCCACCCCAGCGGGACCAGGTAGAACGACTGGTGGCGGCGTTCCCCGTGGTTTTGTCGACGTGACCCGGACGAACCACGTTAGCAAACCACCACATTGCTACTGTTCCAGGGCACAAAGTGCGGGACACACACCGCCCGCTCCCCAGGAAGATGTGGGAGACAGTGAAGGAGGAGCTCGGGCTGATGCTAGCCTTAGGGGTGGTGGAAGAGTCGCGGAGTGAATGGCGGAGCCCCATAGTGTTGGTCCCCAAGCCAGACGGGACAGTCAGGTTTTGCATTGACTTCCGCAAGGTAAACGCAATTTCACGTTTTGACGCCTATCCCATGCCCCGGGTGGACGAGCTGCTGGAGCGGCTAGGAAAAGCCAAGTTCATCTCCACCCTGGACTTGACGAAGGGATATTGGCAGATCCCGTTGACACCGGCCTCACGAGAAAAGACAGCATTTCCAACGCCGTTCGGACTCTACCAATTTACTATGATGCCGTTCGGATTGCACGGGGCCGCGGCTACCTTCCAGCGACTCATGAACCAGGTGCTGAATGCACACAATGAATACGCCGCAGCGTACATCGATGACATTGTCATCTACAGTAGCACTTGGGAGGAACATCTGCAACACCTGACCGCAGTTCTACGGGCATTAGGCGAAGCCGGCCTCACCGCGAACCCGGCGAAATGTCACCTGGGCCAGAAGGAGGTAACTTACCTGGGCTACACGGTTGGCAGAGGAAAGATCCGTCCCCTCGTAGACAAGGTGGAAGCATTAAGGACGTACCCTACGCCCACAACCAAGCGGCAGGTCCGGCAGTTCTTGGGGCTGGCTGGGTACTATCGGCGGTTTGTGCCTAACTTCGCCACACACGCTGCCCCACTGACGGAGTTGACGCGCAGTTCACAACCCCAGAAAGTACGCTGGACGGAAGGCTGCGAAAAGGCCTTTCGCGCCCTGAGCGAACAATTAACACGGGAACCGGTACTAGTTCAACCAGATTTTTCAAAACCCTTTATCCTACAGACGGATGCCTCGGAGGTGGGACTGGGGGCCGTACTGTCACAGGAGGTAGGGGAAGAAGAACACCCGGTCTTGTACCTTAGCCGCAAGCTGTTCCCCCGCGAAACCCGGTACTCCACCATAGAACGCGAGGCCTTGGCAGTGAAGTGGGCGGTCGAAGCACTAAGGTACTATCTATTAGGGAACCCCTTCTCCTTAGTGACTGACCACGCGCCCCTCCGATGGATCAATAGTATGATTCCGTCGAATCGTGGAAATCAACGAATGGCTCCGCAGATGGTGTCGGAGAGAAGGGTTTGGATTCTTTGACAATGGGATGGTCTTCCAAGAAGAAGGATTGCTAGGCAGAGACGGGCTCCACCTCACGAAGAGAGGGAAGAGCATCTTTGCAAGCAGGCTGGCTAACCTAGTGAGGAGGGCTTTAAACTAGGTTCACCGGGGGAAGGAGACCAAAGCCCCGAGGTAAGTGGGGATGTGGAATACCGGGAGGAAGCACAAGCAGGAGACTGCAAGAGGGGAGGACTCCTGTCTCAGACCAAGAAAGCGGGACAATCAGCGGGTTATCTTAAGTGCCTATACACTAATGCAAGAAGCCTGGGGAACAAGCAGGGAGAACTAGAAGTCCTGGCACAGTCAGGGAATTATGATGTAATTGGAATAACAGAGACTTGGTGGGATAACTCACATGATTGGAGTACTGTCATGGATGGATATAAACTGTTCAGGAAGGATAGGCAGGGCAGAAAAGGTGGGGGAGTTGCGTTGTACGTAAGAGAGCAGTATGACTGCTCAGCGCTCCAGTATGAAACTGCAGAAAAACCTGAGTGTCTCTGGATTAAATTTAGAAGTATGAACAACAAGGGTAATGTCGTGGTGGGAGTCTGCTACAGACCACCGGACCAGGGGGATGAGGTGGATGAGGCTTTCTTCCAGCAACTAACAGAAGTTGCTAGATCACAGGCCCTGGTTCTCATGGGTGACTTTAATCACCCCGATATCTGCTGGGAGAGCAATACAGCACTGCACAGACAATCCAGGAAGTTTCTGGAAAGTGTAGGGGACAATTTCCTGGTGCAAGTGCTGGAGGAACCAACTAGGGGAAAAGCTCTTCTTGACCTGCTGCTCACAAACAGGGAAGAAATAGTAGAGGAAGCAATAGTGGATGGGAACCTGGGGGGCAGTGACCATGAGATGGTCGAGTTCAGGATCCTGACACAAGGAAAAAGGGAAAGCAGTAGAACAGAGACCCTGGACTTCAGAAAAGCAGACTTTGACTCCCTCAGGGAACTGATGGGCAAGGTCCCTTGGGAGAATAACATGACGGGGAAAGGAGTCGAGGAAAGCTGGCTGTATTTCAAAGAAATCTTATTGAGGTTGCAGGAACAAACCATCCCGATGTGTAGGAAGAGAAGTAAATATGGCAGGCGACCAGCTTGGCTTAACAGTGAAATCCTTGCTCGTCTTAAACACAAAAGAACAGCTTACAAGAAGTGGAAGATTGGACAAATAACCAGGGAGGAGTATAAAAGTATTGTTCAGGCATGCAGGTGTGAAATCAGGAAGGCCAAATCACACTTGGAGTTGCAGCTAGCCGGAGATGTTAGGAGTAACAAGAAGGGTTTCTTCAGGTATGTTAGCAACAGGAAGAAAGTCAAGGAAAGTGTGGGCCCCTTGCTGAATGAGGGAGGGAACCTAGTGACAGAGGATGTGGAGAAAGCTAGTGTACTCAATGCTTTTTTTGCCTCTGTCTTCACAGACAAGGTCAGCTCCCAGACAGCTGCACTGTGCAGCACGGTATGGGGAGGAGGTGACCAGCTCTCTGTGGAGAAAGAAGTAGTTCGGGGCTATTTAGGAAAGCTGGACGAGCACAAGTCCATGGGGCCGGATGCGCTGCATCCGAGGGTGCTAAAGGAGTTGGCCGATGAGATTGCAGAGCCATTGGCCATTATCTTTGAAAAATCATGGCGATCGGGGGAGGTCCCGGATGACTGGAAAAAAGCTAATGTAGTGCCCATCTTTAAAAAAGGGAAGAAGGAAGATCCAGGGAACTACAGGCCAGTCAGTCTCACCTCAGTCCCTGGAAAAATCATGGAACAGGTCCTCAAGGAATCAATCCTGAACCACTTAAAGGAGGGGAAAGTGATCAGGAACAGTCAGCATGGATTCACCAAGGGCAAGTCATGCCTGACTAACCTAATTGCCTTCTATGACGAGATAACCGGCTCTGTGGATGAGGGGAAAGCAGTGGATGTACTATTTCTGGATTTTAGCAAAGCTTTTGATACAGTCTCCCACAGTATTCTTGCCAGCAAGTTAAAGAAGTCTGGGCTGGATGAATGGACGGTAAGGTGGATAGAAAACTGGCTAGATGGTCGGGCTCAACGGGTAGTGATCAATGCTTCCATGTCTAGATGGCAGCCGGTATCAAGTGGAGTGCCCCAAGGGTCGGTGCTGGGGCCGGTTTTGTTCAATATCTTCATTAACGATCTGGAGGATGGTGTGGACTGCACCCTTAGCAAGTTTGCAGATGACACTAAACTGGGAGGAGTGGTTAATACGCTGGAGGGTAGGGATAGGATACAGAGGGACCTAGACAAATTAGAGGATTGGGCCAAAAGAAATATGATGAGGTTCAACAAGGACAAGTGCAGAGTCCTGCACTTAGGACAGAAGAATCCCATGCACTGCTACAGACTAGGGACCGAATGGCTGGGTAGCAGTTCTGCAGAAAAGGACCTAGGGGTTACGGTGGACGAAAAGCTGAATATGAGTCAACAGTGTGCCCTTGTTGCCAAGAAGGCTAATGGCATTTTGGGTTGTATAAGTAGGGGCATTTCCAGCAGATCAAGGGATGTGATCATCCCCCTCTACTCAGCACTGGTGAGGCCTCATTTGGAGTACTGTGTCCAGTTTTGGGCCCCACACTACAAGAAGGATGTGGATAAATTGGAGAGAGTCCAGCGGAGGGCAACAAAAATGATTAGGGGGCTGGAGCACATGACTTATGAGGAGAGGCTGAGGGAACTGGGATTGTTTAGTCTGCAGAAGAGAAGAATGAGGGGGGATTTGATAGCTGCTTTCAACTACCTGAAAGGGGGTTCCAAAGAGGATGGATCTAGACTGTTCTCAGTGGTAGAAGATGACAGAACAAGGAGTAATGGTCTCAAGTTGCAGAGGGGGAGGTTTAGGTTGGATATTAGGAAAAACTTTTTCACTAGTAGGGTGGTGAAGAACTGGAATGGGTTACCTAGGGAGGTAGTGGAATCTCCTTCCTTAGAGGTTTTTAAGGTCAGGCTTGACAAAGCCCTGGCTGGGATGATTTAGTTGGGTTTGGTCCTGCTTTGAGCAGGGGGTTGGACTAGATGACCTCCTGAGGTCCCTTCCAACCCTGAGATTCTATGATTCTATGATTCTATGAGACGAATAACCGGATCATGCGGTGGTACCTGTCCCTCCAACCCTACGCCTTCCGCGTGTCACATCGGCCAGGCAAGGCTCATGGGAACGCGGACTTCTTCTCCCGCATCGGGGAGGAGGAGGGGGAGGCGGGAGTCCAGGGTCAGCCGGGCCCGACGGCTGTCTTAAGGGGGAGGGTGTGTGACGGGGCGGGACAGCCCCGCACTTGTACAGCAGGGGTTAACCCTTCTTTGCTAGCAGAGGAAGCCACGCCCAGGAAGCTCTGCTGGGCATGCTCCAACTGGCAGACCGGTATAAAAGCCTGCAGGTCTGCTCAGTCTGGGCTGACCACCGGGGGAGAAGGACGCAGACCGTCAGCTCCTGCAGGAGGAGAGCCAGTGAGCCTGGACCGGGACGTCAGCCGAGCAGAGGCCGTACCGGAGACCCCGGGGAGGGATGCCGGCCAGAGGGGACCTACGGGGGAACCGCTTCCACAACGCCGACGTCCGGCTAGACAGGGTAGGAAGTGACCCAGGGGATTGTAGAGACTGACAGCCTTAAAGCTGCAGTACCGCTCGGCGTGTTGCGGGCGGATCCCCGCCGAGCGGGTGGCAAGGAGAGCTTGCCACAATCAGGGCCCTGGGTCGGGGCTCGGTGGAGAGGGCGGGCCCGACTCCCCCTACCCCACCCCTTAATACCCCGCCTCGAAGGGGGCGGTTATGGACTCTGGCCGCTAGGCCGTGCTACCCCACCCCAACGGGAGTGTTTGTGGACTCCGGCCGCTAGGCCGCGCTACCCCGTTCCGACGGAGGCGTTTGTGGACTCCGGCCGCTAGGCCGCGCTACCCCGCCCCGACGGGGGCGTTTGTGGACTCCGGCCGCTAGGCCGCGCTACCCCGCCCCGACGGGGGCGTTTGTGGACTCCGGCCGCTAGGCCGCGCTACCCCGCCCCGACGGGGGCGTTTGTCCACTCGGGACGCTAGGCCGCGCCACCCCGCCCCGACGGGGGCGTTTGTGGACTCCGGCCGCTAGGCCGCGCTACCCCGCCCCGACGGGGGCGTTTGTGGACTCCAGCCGCTAGGCCGCGCTACCCCGCCCCGAAGGGGGCGTTTGTGGACTCCGGCCGCTAGGCCGCGCTACCCCGCCCCGAAGGGGGCGTTTATGGACTCCGGCCGCTAGGCCGCGCTACCCCGCCCCGAAGGGGGCGTTTATGGACTCTGGCCGGTAGGCCGTAATACGCCGGCTGCCAGGGGCAGACCGAAGGACAAGTGAGTGGCGCGGCGCTAGGCCCCCAGCCCGCCCCTGCCACAAGGGGGTGCTGGGGTGTCAGACCCGTCACACTCCCCAACAGACCCAGAATCTGGAAAGCATTTGTCCCTCATACTGTTGAAAAGACTCACAGCAGAAAGAAGGAGTCCAGCTTCTTAAATAACTCTCTAGCAAGAAAAAGAAGAACCTCTCACATCTATAGACTCACAAAACACTTCCAAGAAACTGTAAAGAAAGAAAAACACCCAGATTTTTCTGCTGCTTCAAAAAACATTTGCTTTAAAGAAAGTATCACAGTTCAACTCTTTTCTGCTTTTCTAACCAGAAGGTTCTCCTCTAAAGGAGATACACCGTTCCTGGAAGCACTGCAATACCAGGTCAATGCATAGGGCAGACAAAGCAAGCTTCTGTTCTAACCCCCCCTGCTTCAAAAATCAAGTTAATATACAGTCCTCACATCAAGGATGTATCAGAGATTAAACTGATAAGAACAGACACGACACTTTGATCTGAGCTCCAAGGAACCGAAAAGCAATACTCACACTCTGCTACGCACGCACACCCCTGCGCCCACCTATTTCGACCTCACCAGGACGAGCTCCCAGAACCGCAACAAACACCACAACTCGGGAACTCTACCTGAGAATCACTTCCCCAAAATGACTCCAGTGGAAGACTTCAAAGCAAGAACCCTTAACACACAATTCTGTTCAAAGACAGACAAGTCTTGCAGACGCCTTCCTCTCCCTGGTTTCCCCTCTATACTCCTAATTTCAATAAAGCCACACACTGACCTGGACTACCAATCTCTCACTGTTAACTCTTACAGCAAAACAGGGCAAAGAAAGCCTATGCAAGCGCTATTCCGCAGCCCCGAGGCTCTTTTCTGCTCCTTCCCACAGAACTAGCTCAAACAGACAGTCAATTGCATCAAAGCAATTCCTCGCCATTTGGGGCATTGGTGCCCCTTAGTCGCTCTGAGGTGATCGGCTGGTTCCTTCTGGCCTGAAATGCCAGGAATCTGACTCCAAGGGCCACAACCTTCCTCTTCTTCTGCTCCTATGAACCAGCCCTCATCTGGGCAAAACGTTTACCGTTTCCTAAGTTAAAACACTGGTGTTTTCCCAACAGGAAAGGGATGGACAATTTCTCTTCTGTGGGAAGACGAGGGAAACCATGCAATCACCTTCTGGAAGGTATATTAAGGAGGGCGGCAGAAGAACCCTCACGGACTAGACTAAGAAAGCAGCTCTTGAACTGACATTCCAACAATGACAAACTAAAATCTGCAAGAGCAGCCTTTCAACTCAGGGGCCCAATAATAAGCTGTTACCAATAACTAACCGAAGAGTTACAAATGACTCCAAACCAGACACTCTTAGGACAAACCAAACGTTAACACAAACAACAACACATTTCTTTGCTGCTCTTCCACCGTGATACTCTCCTCCACCGTTCCTGCTAAAAATATACAAAACTAAAGAGCCAGCAGAATACACATCACAAAACAGTCCCTGGCTAGCTAGGAAGCCATCTCACTGGCACAAGAAGCTTAAAGAAAAAAAAACCCAAAAAATCATTTGCAGAGCTCTGAGCTTTTTTCATACTATAGAAAAGCTTCAGCCAGTGACACCAGTTCAGGGAGCACTCTTCTGTTTTTCTCACAGCAGGCAACAGCCTTGCCAAAGCAAAGCCTTAAAAAAATGGGTACAAACTCATAAACATTCCTCTCCACGGAAATCTTTAGTAAAAGGCGAAAGATTTATATGAACTGAAGAGAAAGCAGAGTATGTAGAACATGCGGTAGAGGCGCTGCCGGGGCAACCGCCTACGCTCCCAAAAGTCAGGGTGACTACTCTCCCAGCCCGCTACACTGCTAGCTTTCAGAGTAAATGGAATTGAACCGATTGGCAGCCCGAGTTGGATCATCGAAACCGGGGACACAGGGAGCAAAACCAGCCCCTTGACCAGGAACTCGCTTCGCTGTGCGCAATGCACTGTGGCTATGCAAATAAGATGCTCCGGCCGTCTCCGGCGCTCAAAGGAGTCTTTTCTCTGGGCTGCCTCTGCTCCTTCCCCGGCTGGGCGGAGATTGGGATGCGGCAGCTGCTCTCCTAAGACAGTCCCGCTGATGCCCAGGCGCATGGAGGACGGAGCCCGGACGAGAAGCCAGAGGGCACTTGGCCCACAGCTAAAACCCGGAGCAAACTCACACACTTTGCAAAGTAACGGGAGTCGGGATCTCGGACATGAGATTCTATCCCCCGGCCGGGGTGCCACCCCGCGTTGTACCTGCTGCTTGGTCTGCCTCTGCTGCAAAGTAGCTCGCCTCGCTCAGATCCTTGGGGTTCGCTGAGCTGCAGCTCACCTTGATACATGGGAACAGCTTCAAATCATGGAATATCAAGGTTGGAAGGGACCTCAGGAGGTCGTCTAGTCCAACCCAATCCCCAACTAAATCATCCCAGCCAGGGCTTTGTCAAGGCTGACCTTAAAAACCTCTCAGGAAGGAGATTCCACCACCTCCCTAGGGAACCCATTCCAGTGCTTCACCACCCTGCTAGTGAAAAAGGGTTTTCCTAAGATCCAACCTAAACCTTCCCCACCACAACTTGGGACCATTGCTCCTCGTTCTGTCATCTTGTGCCACTGAGAACAGTCTAGATCCAGCCTCTTTGGAACCCCCTTTCAGGTAGTTGAAAGCAGCGATCAACTCCTCCCTCATTCTTCTCTTCTGCAGACTAAACAATCCCAGTTCCCTCAGCCTCTCCTCATAAATCATGTCTTCCAGCCCCCTAATCACTTTTGTTGCCCTATGCTGGACTCTTTTCAGTTTTTCCACATCCTTCTTGCAGTGTGGGGCCCAAAACCGGACACGGTACTCCAGATGAGGCCTCACCAACGTCGAAGAGAAGGGAATGACCACATCCCTCGATCTGCTGGCAATGCCCCTACGTATACAGTCCAAAATGCCGTTAGCCTTCTTGGCAACAAGGGCACGCTGTCGACTCATATCCAGCTTCTCATCCACTGTAACCACTAGGTCCTTTTCTGCAGAACTGCTGCCTAGCCATTCGGTCCCTCATCTGGAGCAGTGCACGGGATTCTTCCGTCCTAAGTGCAGGACTGGGCACTTGTCCTTGTTGAACCTCATCAGGTTTCTTTCGGCCCAATCCTCCAATTTGTCTAGGTCCCTCTGTAGCCTATCCGTACCCTCCAGCGTATCGACCGCTCCTCCCAGTTTAGCGTCATCTGCAAACTTGCTGAGAGGGCAGTCCATGCCAGCCTCCAGATCCTTAACGAAGATACTGTACACAACCAGTCCCAGGACCGAGCCTTGGGGCACGCCGCTTGAGACCGGCTGCCAATTAGACGTGGAGCCATTGATCGCTACCCGTTGAGCCCGAGGACCTAGCCAGCTTATAGTCCACCTTATAGTCCATTCATCCAGCCCAAACTTCTTGAACTTGCCGACAAGAATACTGTGGGAGACCGTATCAAAAACTTTGCTAAAGTCAAGGAAGAACACATCCATTGCTTTCCCCTCATCTACAGTCCCAGTTCTCTCCTCACAGAAGGCAATTAGGTTAGTCAGGCGTGACTTGCCCTTGCTGAATCCATGCTGACCGCTCCTGATCACTTGCCTCTCCTCTAAGTGCTTCAGAATTGATTCCTTGAGGACCTGCTCCATGATTTTTCGAGGGACTGAGGTGAGGCTGACTGGCCTGTAGTTCCCCGGATCCTCCTTCTTTCTTCCCTCTTTTAAAGATGGGCACTACATTAGCCTTTTCCCAGTCATTTGGGACCTCCCCCAATGGCCATGAATTTTCAAAGATAATGACCAGTGGCTCTGCAATCACACCCGCCAACTCCTTTAGCACCCTCGGATGCAGCGCATCCGGCCCCATGGATTTGTGCTCATCCAGCTTTTCTAAATAGTCCCGAAGCACTTCTTTCTTCACAGAGGGCTGGTCACCTCCTCTCCATGCTGTGCTGCCCAGTGCAGCAGTCTGGGAGCTGATTTTGTTCGTGAAGACAAAATCACGAAGGGGGAGGGTGGGGAAGCATTGAGTACATTAGTTTTTTCCACATCCTCTGTCACTAGGTCGCCTCCCTCATTCTGTAAGGGGCCCACACTTTCCTTGACTTTCTTCTCGTTGCTAACATCCCTGAAGAAACCCTTCTTGTTGTTACTCTTAACATCTCTTGCTAGCTGCAACTCCAAGCGTGAGTTGCCCTTCCCGATTTCACTCCTGCGTGCCTGAGCAATATTTTTATACTCCTCCCTGGTCATTTGTCCAATCTTCCACTTCTTCAAACGGCGCTGCCTGCCAGTGCACTCAGCCTCACTTGGCAGGTAACAAAAGGGATTGAGTGGCCGTCCAGTTTCTGGAGAGTGGCTGACAACACCCGACCTTCTGCCCTGAGGAGAAACTGAGGTGAGACAAGGCAGGGGAGGTCATTCTTGTATTGGACCAACTTCCGGTGGGGAGAGAGCGAGAGAGAGCGCGAGAGAAGCGAAATGCAAGCTGTGCTCTTTCCCCAGCAGCAGGTGGGCCACGTCGTCTCTCTGATGGCCTGGCTTCCCGGGACGGGACCCGCTACAACTTAGATAATTTTTAACCTCAAGGTTCCCAAGACACAGACAAGGTTTTCATCTCAAGGCCAAAAGACCAAAAACATCAAGACACTTGATCACGGCCTTGGATGGATAGGCCAAGATTTAAAAGTTTATTAGAAAATATTTGAAAATGAACGATACAGAGAGTTGAAACGTCAGATATTGGTCATCGGGGGTGACATACAGAGTATAGGGCGATTTTAGTCCCCATCTGAGCTCAAAGAGCTGAGCACGCAAGAGCGGCGGCCTGGGTGGGCAGGGGGAGGGGCCCGAGCGGAGGGGCGGAGCCGCGTGAGCAGGTATGCAGATCTGTGTGGGAGCAGAGCATTGTGGGAGCGGACGTAGGCTGCCAGGCAGGGCCCGACTTTGGCACCGGGAGCTCGGCGTGGGGAAGGGACGGTCTCCGGGGCCCGCGTCGGGGCAGCTGTCGGCAGTGGGGGCCGGTGTGGGCGAGGCCGGCGGTGGGGGGGGGGGGCGGTCCGCCCCGTGTGTTATAAGTGGGGGGCGAGTGAAGGCAGGCGGCGGCCGGGCAGGAGGAATTCATACTTACCTGGCAGGGGAGATACCATGATCACGAAGGTGGTTTTCCCAGGGTGAGGCTCATCCATTGCACTGCAGGTGTGCTGACCCCTGCGATTTCCCCAAATGCGGGAAACTCAACTGCATAATTTGTAGTAGTGGGGGACTGCGTTCGCGCTCTCCCCTGGCGATTGGTTTGAACAACAGGAAACTGACAGTGGGCTGTTTAGGCTTAGTGCCCTGCAAAGCAGACTCTCAGAAAAGCAGTTGTTAGTCTGGGCCTTTGGGAGTGCTCTTTTCCACAGGCCCTGTACTTCTATGCATCTTTGTCACACGTTCCTCCTTGTAAGCAAAGCTCAGCTCTGAATCTTTACTTGGGTCTTATAAGGTTCTTGGCTTTCCCTGGTCTTTTGCAGCTGATCTGCTCGCTAGTTTGCTTTTGGGGGGCTTGGACCGGTGCCTTCTTTGGCTCTAAGGGGAGCTGCCTGCCTGCTCTGCTTCTTTCCCAGCTTGTAGCTTCTTGCCCGGCCCTTCTTCTCGGGCTCTTCCTCCTTTGACGGGAGGATGGCCTGTCCAAAACGCCTGTCCCACCTGGTCTCCTCATCCAACAGGCAGCCTCGCCCCCTGCCCTGGGGCCGCTTTGGCTTTCGCTGTCTGTTCCTGTCTCTTGGTGGCCACCCTGTCTGTGCTACGGAGACTAGGCTGTCACAACCCCGTGCTGGAGGAGGGCTTTCCGTCGCTTGAGGCCTACCCGCCGCCTCCCCAAATGCCCTTAGCTGCGCTGCGGGTTAGGGCGGCGTGGCCGCGTCGCCCAGGAGCGGGTTTTCCCTTTTGCACACCTCTGACGGACGGAGCTGCTTTGACTTAACTGTTCAGCACGCACCTACCCTCGGGTCTGGTCTGCACGGGGAACGTAAATCGGCGCGCCTACATCAGTCCGCGCCTTGGTCGGAAGAATTCTTCCGTCGACCTAGCTCCCGCCTTTCAGGGAGATGGATGGCCCGCACCAACGAGGAAAACCCTCTCCAGGACCCTTCTCCGGGAACAGGGCCCTTCCGTTTGGGGAGATTATGCTGCTTTAAAAAAGAGAAATTGTTTAACTGCCTTTCTCTGAGGCAAGGTTGACTTTGTATTGCTTCCCTCCTGGCTCCTTATAGCAGTTGTGTTCTGAAATCTTTAGGGTTTGACTTCATTTATGATGAAATCTTGCTGTAACTTTATTCTAATTTTCAATGAGTAACTAGACCTGAGCTGTTTGGTGTGTTAGTGGAGGATTGTTTAAAAACCTGGGATTCCACTTTCGGCTGCCTTTCCATTACATTTCCTCTGAAAGCCCACCGAAAGCCTCCACTTCCTACATAACTCTCTCAAACCTGCAGTCATCAGGCATACAGAAGATGCTTACAGTTTCACTCCATACGAGTCCAGTTCCTTGCTGTTTCCTGTCTAACCACCGCACACATATGGTATCCCCTCACTACCCGGAGCTGCTTCCTGGCTTTTGCGCTCAGGACAGGAAAACGAGAATGGAGAGGTAAGCTGTGCAGGGAACTCTTCCTCAGCTCGCACTCCACCCCGCAAGGGCCTTTCGAGGTCTTCTATGGACTTCAGGTTTCATTTGATTTCCAAGGTTTATGGGCTCATTAATTAGCCCTCTCTCCTAATGCAGGGATCCTACGGGTCAGACCAAAGATCGATGGCCCAAAAGAGCTAAGAAACAGAAATAAAGGTGAGCGCTAGGCGTTACATTCAGATGAGCATCCAGAATCTGACTGTGCCCTGGCAAGTTCAACGCTGCCGAAAAGAAGGAGCTCGTCAAGTCCCACTGCTAGCACCCAAATCTGGTGGCTAGTCGGTCTGCTGGGAAATAAGGAAAAGGAAATGAATTAAAGGAGTCAGGCAATAACAATGAAATGAAGAGGTTTGTCGAACGGTTTCTGTCTGATTTACCGTCTTCCCAGCTACCCGTCCAAGTTAAAGACCTAGCCCAGTATCCTGTCTGCTGACAGCGACCAATGCCAGGTGCCCCAGAGGGAATGAACAGAACAGGGAATCATCAAGTGCTCCATCCCCTGTCGTCCATGCCCCGCTTCTGGCAAACAGGGATACCTAGCTAGGGATACCGCTGGCAAAGCGCCATAGATGGACCTATCCTCCATGAATTTATCTAGTGCTTTTTTGAACCCTGTTATAGTCTTGGCCTTCACGACATCCTCTGGCAAAGAGTTCCACAGGTTGACTGTGTGGTGCGTGAAGAAAGACTTCCTTTTGTTTGTTTTAAAGCTGCTGCCTATTAATTTGATTTGGTGACCCCTAGTTCGTGTGTTATGAGAAGGAGTAAATAACTCTTCCTTATTTACTTTCTCCACGCCGGTCATGGTTTTATAGATCTCCCTCGTATCCCCCTTTAGTCATCTCTTTTCCAAATGAAAAGTCCCAATCTTATGAATCTCTTCTTAGATGGTTTCAGAGTAGCAGCCGTGTTAGTCTGTATCCGCAAAAAAAAACCAGGAGTACTTGTGGCACCTTAAAGACTAACAAATTTATTTTAGCATGAGCTTTCGTGAGCTAAAGCTCACTTCTTCGGATGCATCCGAAGAAGTGAGCTTTAGCTCACGAAAGCTCATGCTAAAATAAATTTGTTAGTCTTTAAGGTGCCACAAGTACTCCTGTTTTTTTTGCGGATACAGACTAACACGGCTGCTACTCTGAAACCTGTCATTATGCAAGGCACTGCATTTAGCCGTATGGAGTGGAAATGCATCCGAAGAAGTGAGCTTTAGCTCACGAAAACTCATGCTAAAATAAATTTGTTAGTCTTTAAGGTGCCACAAGTACTCCTGTTTTTTTTCTTCTTAGATGGAAGCTGGTCCATATCCCCTCATCATCTTTGTTGTCCGTTTCTGAATCTTTTCCATTCCCATATATCTTTTTTGAGATTGGGGCGACCGCATCAGCACGCAGTATTCAAGATGTGGGCGTACCATGGATTGATATTGAGGCGATATGATAGTTTCTGTCTTATTACCTGTCCCTTTCTTAATGAGTCCCAACGCTCCGCTGCACATTGAGTGGATGTTTTCAAAGAACTATCCACGACGACTCCCAGATCTCTTTCTCGAGTGGTAACAGCTAAGTTAGACCCCATCATTTTACAGGGATAGTTGGGAGTATGTTTGCCAATGTGCATTACTTTGCACTTATGAGCACCGACGTTCATCTGCCATTCGGTTGTCCCGTCACCCAGTTTTGTGAGATCTCTTTGTGGCTCTTGGCGGTCTGCCCGGGACTTAACTCTCTTGAGCAATTTTGTATCATCTCACAAAACAGTTCCAAGAAACTGTAAAGAAAGAAAAACACCCAGATTATTCTGCTACTTCAAAAAAACATCTGCTTTAAAGTAAGTGTCACAGTTCAACTTTTTTCTGCTTTTCTAACCAGAAGGTTCTCCCCTAAAGGAGATACACCGTTCCTGGAAGCACTGCAATACCAGGTCGATGCATGGGGCAGACAAAGCAAGCTTCTGTTCTAACCCCCCCAGCTTCAAAAATTAAGCTAATATACAGCCCTCACATCAAGGGCATATCAGAGATTAAACTGATAAGAACAGATTTTAAGTTTATTAGAGAATATTTGAAAATTTATTAGAGAATATTTAAAAATAAACAATACATAGTGTTTGAAGCGTCAATTATTGTGTCATTGGGGGTAACATACAGGTTGTAGGGGGATATTAGCGTTTGGGTATTGGACGGCATATACATATACACAGTCTGTCATGTCCCCAATGCGGGCTATACCGTGGGTGAGTTCAAGGTACAGGCAGCAAACAGTGAGGGTACATCATTCATACAAACAGGTTATAGGTAATCGTGGGCACGAATAAATGAGCGGACTGGGTAATGGCAATAAAGTGATCCTCCACTACACTTTGATCTGGGAGCCAAGGAGCCAAGAAACAATGCTCACGCTCTGCCACGCATACACACCCCTGCGCCCACCCATTTCGACCTCACCAGGACGAGCTCCCAGACACGAAACAAACACCACAACTTGGGAACTCTACCTGAGAATCACTTCCCCGAAATGACTCCAGTGGAAGACTTCGAAGCAAGAACCCTTAACACACAATTCTGTTCAAAGACAGACAAGTCTTGCAGACGCCTTCCTCTCCCTAGTTTCCCCTCTATACTCCTAATTTCCATAAACCTACCCACTGACCTGGACTACCAATCTCTCACGGTTAACTCTTACAGCAAAACAGGGCAAAGAAAGCCTATGCAGGCGCTATTCCGCAGCCCCGAGGCTCTTTTCTGCTCCTTCCCACAGAACTAGCTCAAACAGACAGTCAATTGCATCAAAGCAATTCCTTGCCATTTGGGGCATTGGTGCCCCTTAGTCCCTCTGAGGTGATCGGCTGGTTCCTTCTGGCCTGAAACGCTAGGAATCTGACTCAAAGGGCCACAACCTTCCTCTTCTTCTGCTCCTATGAACTAGCCCTCATCTGGGCAAAACGTTGACCGTTTCCTAAGTTAAAACACTGGTGTTTTCCCAACAGGAAAGGGATGGACAATTTCTCTTCTGTGGGAAGACGAGGGAAACCATGCAATCACCTTCTGGAAGGTATATTAAGGAGGGCGGCGGAAGAACCCTCACGGACTAGACTAAGAAAGCAGCTCTTGAACTGACCTTCCAACAATGACAAACTAAAATCTGCAAGAGCAGCCTTTCAACTCAGGGGCCCAATAATAAGC